>NW_019154105.1:13960374-14183005 GCF_002288905.1 Enhydra lutris kenyoni | reverse complement strand
TTATATTATATATATATATATATAATAATTTTTCTTAAACTTCTTTTTCTCCCAGTCGGGGGATGTAGAAAGAATTTCCCCAACTGGGGTCTCTTCTGATTGGGTTAGCATACATTTTTCTAGGGTCTTTGCCACCCTTATAGTATTTTATTCTCTCATTCATATATACTTATCTGGATAAAATGACAAGGCTGAAAACACACACACACACACACACACACACAGAACAAGAGGCAGTACTGAAGGCTAGGGACCTAATCAATATGGACATTGGTAATATGTCAGATCTAGAGATCAGAATGATGATTCTCAAGGTGCTACCTGGGCTCAAAAAAGGCATGGAAGATATTAGAGAAATCCTGTCTGGAGAACTAAGAGCCCTTCCTGGAGAAATAAAAGAACTAAAATCAAACTACGTTGAAATTAAAAAAAAAAAAAACTATTAATGAGGTGCAATAAAAAATGGAAGCTCTTACTGCTAGGATAAATAAGGCAGAAGAGAGAATTAGTGATATAGAAGACCAAATGTTGGAGAATAGAGCTGAGCAAAAGAGAGACAAACAACTACTGGACCATGAGGGGAGAATTCAAGAGATAAATGATACCATAAGATGAAGCAATGTTAGAATAATTGGAATTCCAGAAGAAGAAGAAAGAGAGAGGTTGGCAGAAGGTATATTGGAGTGAATTATTGTAGAGAATTTCCCTAATATGGCAAAGGGAACAAGCATCAAAATCCAGGAGGCACAGAAGAACCCCCCTCAAAATCAGTAAAAATAGGTCCACAACCCATCATCTAATAGTAAAAATTACAGTTCTTAGTGACAAAGAGAAAATCCTGAAAGCAGCCTGGGACTAGAAGTCTATAACATACAAAGGTAAAATATTAGACTGGCAACAGACTAATCCACAGGGACCAGAACGAACTGGCATGATATATTCAGAGCACTAAATGAGAAAAACATGCAGCTAAGAATATTATATCCAGCTAGGCTATAATTGAAAATAGAAGGAAAGATAAAAAGCTACCATGACAAACAAAAACTAAAAGAATTTGTAAACACCAAACCAGTCCTACAGGAAATATTGAAAGGGATACTCTAAACAAAGAGAGAGCCTAAAAGTAGTAGACCAGAAAGGAACAGAGACAATATACAGTAGGAGTCACCTTACAGACAATACAATGGCACTAAATTCATATCTTTCAATAGTTATCCTGAATGTAAATGGGCTAAATGCCCCAATCAAAAAACACAGGGTATCAGAATGGATAAAAAAAAAAAAAAAACCCATCAATATGCTGTCTACAAGAAACTCATTTTAGAGCCAAAGACACCTCCAGATTTAAGGTGAGGGGGTCGAACACAAATTACCATGCTAATGGACATCAAAAGAAAGCTGGGGTGGCAATCCTTATATCAGATCAATTAGATTTTAAGCCAAAGACTATAATAAGAGATGAGGAAGGACACTATATCATACTCAAAGGGTCTGTCCAACAAGAAGATCTAACAATTTTGAATGTCTATGCCCCTAACACAGGAACAGCCAAATATATACCAATTAATAACAAAATCAAAGAAAAATATTTAACATCCCCCTCACTGAAATGGACACATCATCCAACCAAAAGATCAATAAGGAAATAAAGGCCTTAAATGACACAGTGGATCAGATGGACATCACAGATATATTCAGAACATTCCATCCCAAAGCAAGAGGATATACA
Source organism: Enhydra lutris kenyoni (assembly GCF_002288905.1). NCBI lineage: Eukaryota > Metazoa > Chordata > Mammalia > Carnivora > Mustelidae > Enhydra > Enhydra lutris. Next base: position 14,181,276 of record NW_019154105.1, on the reverse strand, counting down.
TTCTTCTCTAGTGCACATGGAACATTCTCCAGAATAGATCACGTCCTGGGCCATAACTCAGGTTTCAACCAGTATCAAAAGATTGGGATCATTCCATGCATATTTTCAGACCACAATGTTCTGAAGCTAGAACCCAATCACAAGAGGGAAGTTGGAAAGAACTCAAATACATGGAGGCTAAAGAGCACCTACTAAAGAATGAATGGGTCAACCAGGAAATTAAAGAAGAATTGAAAAAATTCATGGAAACAAATGATAATGAAAACACAACTTTCAAAATCTGTGGGAAACAGCAAAGGCAGTCATGAAAGGAAAATATACAGTGATACAAGCCTTTCTCAAGAAACAAGAAAGGTCTCTAATATACAACCTAACCCTATAGCTAAAGAAGCTGGAGAAAGAACAGCAAAGGAAGCCTAAACCCAGCAGGAGAAGAAAAATAATATAGATCAGAGCAGAAATGAATGATGTAGAAGCCAAAAGAACGGTAGAACAAATCAACGAAACTAGGAGCAGTCTCTTTGAAAGAATGAATAAGATTCATAAACCCCTGGCCAGACTTACCAAAAGAAAAGATAAAGGACCCAAATAAATAAAATCACGAACGAAAGAGGAGAGATCACAACCAACACCAAAGAAATACAAACGATTATAAGAACATATTATGAGCCACTACATGCCAGCAAATTTGACAATCTGGAAGAAATGGATGCATTCCTATAGACATATAAACTACCACAACTGAACCAGGAAGAAATAGAAAACCTGAACAGACCTATAACCAGTAAGGAGATTGAAGCAGTCATTAAAAATCTCCCAACAAACAAGAGCCCAGGGCCAGACGACTTTCCAGGGGAATTCTACCAAACATTTAAAGAAGAATTAATACCTATTCTCCTGAAACTGTTCCAAAAAGTAGAAATGGAAGGAAAACTTCCAAACTCATTTTATGAGGGCAGCACTACCTTGTTTCCAAAACCAAAGATCCCATCAAAAAAGAGAATTACAGACCAATATCCCTGATGAATACAGATGTGAAAATTCTCACCAAAATACTAGCCAATAGAATCCAACAGTATGTTAAAAGGATTATTCATCACAACAAAGTGGGATTTATTCCAGGGCTGTAATTTTGGTTCAACATCTGCAAATCAATGTGATACAATACATTAATAAAAGAAAGAACAAGAACCATATGTACTCTCAATAGATGCTGAAAAGGAATTTGACAAAATACAGCATCCATTCTTGATCAAAACTCTTCAAAGTGTAGGGATAGAGGGTAAATACCTCAATGTCATCAAAGCCATCTATGAAAAACCACAGTGAATATCATTCTCAATGGAGAAAAAGTGAGAGCTTTTCTGCTAAGGTCAGGAACATGGCAGGGATGTCCATTATCTCCACTGCTATTCAACATAGTACATAGTACTAGAAGGCCTAGCCTCAGCATCCAAATCAGGAAAGAAGAAGTCAAACTGTCATTCTTTGCAGATTATTTGATACTTTATGTGGAAAACCCAAAGGACTCCACTCCAAATCTGCTAGAACTTGTACAAGAATTCAGTAAAGTGTCAGGATATCAAATCAATGCACAGAAATCAGTTGCATTTCTATACAACAATAAGACAGAATAAAGAGAAATTAAGGAGTCAATCCCATTTACAATTGCACCCAAAACCATAAGATACCTAGAATAAACCTAACAAAAGAGGCAAAGAATCTGTACTCAGAAAACTATAAGGTACTCACAAAAGATTGAGGAAGACACAAAGAAATGGAAAAATGTTCCATGCTCATGGATTGGAAAAACAAATATTGTGAAAATGTCTATGCTATCTAAAGCAATCTACACATTCAATGCAATCCCTATCAAAATACCATAAATTTTTTTTTTCAAAGAAATGGAACTAATAACCCTAAAATTTATACAGAACCAGAAAAGACCCTGAATAGGCAGAAGAATGTTGAAAAAGAAAGCCAGAGTTGGTGGCATCACAATTTCAGACTTCAAGCTCTATTACAAAGCCGTCATCATCAAGACAGCATGGTACTGGCACAAAAACAGACACATAGATCAATGGGACAGAATAGAGAGCCCAGAAATAGACCCTCAACTCTATGATCAACTAATCTTTGACAAAGCAGGAAAGAATGTCCAATGGAAAAAAGTCATCCCCTTCAACAAATGGTGTTGGGAAAATTGGACAGCCACATGCAGAAGAATGAAAATGGACCATTTCCTTACACCACACATGAAAATAGACTCAAAATGGATGAAAGACCTCAATGTGAGAAAGGAATCCATCAAAATCCTTGAGGAGAACACAGGCAGCAACCTCCTCAACCTCAACCGCAGCAACTTCTTCCTAGAAACATCACCAAAGACAAGGGAAGCAAGGGCAAAAATGAACTACTGGGACTTCATCAAGATAAAAAGCTCTTGCACAGCAAAGGATACAATCAACAAAACCAAAAAACAACTGACAGAATGGAAGAAGGTATTTGCAAATGACATATCAGATAAAGGGTTAGTATCCAAAATCTATAAAGAACTTATCAAACTCAACACCCAAAGAACAAATACTCCAATCAAGAAATGGGCAGAGGACATAAACAAATATTTTCTGCAAAGAAGACATCCAAATGGCCACAGACACATGAAAAAGTGCCCCACATCACTCAGCATCAGTGAAATACAAATCAAAACCACAATGAGATACCACGTCACACCAGTCAGAATGGCTAAAATTAACAAGTCAGGAAATGACAGATGCTGGCAAGGATGCAGAGAAAGGGCAACCCTCCTGTACCGTTGGTGGGAATGCAAGCTGGTACAGCCACTCAGGAAAACAGCATGGAGGTTCCTCAAAAAGTTGAAAATAGAGCTACCCTACAACCCAGCAATTGCGCTACTGGGTATTTATCCTAACGATACAAATGTAGTGATCCAAAGGGGCATGTGCACCCGAATGTTTACAGCAGCAATGTCCACAATAGCCAAACTATGGAAAGAACCTAGATGTCCATCAACAGATGAATGGGTAAAGAAGAAGTGGTATATATATACAAAGGAATACTATGTAGCCATCAAAAGAAATGAAATCTTGCCATTTTGCAATGACATGGATGGAACTAGAGGGTATTATGCTTAGCGAAATAAGTCAATCAGAGAAAGACAATTATCATATGATCTCCTTGATATGAGGAATTTGAGAGGAAAAGTGGGGGGTTTGGGGAGTAGGGAGGGAAAAAATGAAACAAGATGGGATCAGGATGGTGACAAACCATAAGAGACTCTTAATCTCACAAAACAAACTGAGGGTTGCCGGGGGGAGGGGGGTATGGAGAGGGTGGTTGCGTTATGGGCATTGGGGAGTGTATGTGCTATGGTAAGTGCTATGAAGTGTGTAAGCCTGACGATTCACAGACCTGTACCCCTGGGGTTAATAGTACATTAGTTAATAAAATATTGTTAATAAAAATAAAATTAATAGGGGCGCCTGGGTGGCTCAGTGGGTTAAGCCTCTACCTTCAGCTCAGGTTCTGGGATCCAGCCCCACATCAGGCTCTCTGTTCAGCAGGGAGCCTGCTTCTCCCTCTCTCTCTGCCTCCCTCTCTGCCTACACGTGATCTATCTGTCAAATAAATGAATACATAAGTAAATAAATCTTTAAAAAATAATAAAAAATTAAATTAAATTAAATTAATAGTTAATAATAGTTTAAAATGAAAGTTAATAAAATAATAGTTAATAAAAATTGAAAAAAAGGAAAAAAAGGTGACTTGGTGGCTCAGTCAGTTGAGCCTCTGACTCTTAGTTTCAGCTCAGATCATGATCTTATGGTCATAAGGTCAAGGCTCACATCAGGCTTTGGCTCAGCAGGGAGTCTGCCTGGGATTCTCTCTCTTCTCTTTCTCCCTCTGTCCTTCCCCCAGCTCTCTCTCTCTCTAAAATAAACAAATAATTCTTCTTAAAAAAATGAATTAAAAAGTGGTTAGAAAGATTTAAGATTAGGAGTAATAAACATACTTAATAGGTCTTCAATTACTGCCACCCCCTTAAAAGGGTAATTATTGAAAGTGGGACTACATGAATTTTTTTAAAAAGAATTCACTTTATTTCATTTTACATAAAGCTTTAAGTTTTACTAGAAACTGAAAGCCAGCCATTCCATAAGATTAAAAGCAAGTAGTAAGTGTTTCTATGTCACTATAAATGATCTCCTTAAGGGGGAAAAAGATAATAAAGAAGAAGAAAAAAATATTACCAAGCAATGAGCTAGAATAATGGACTCTTAGAACAGGGAAAATCAGACACTTGTTCAAACTATAAATTGAGATGCTGCATTATTCACTTTCTGTGCAACCACACATATATTTGAAGCGCTATTTCTAAGTGAGTGGTTCCATAGTGAGACCATATAATGTGCAAAGATATTTAAGCAATCTATCAGTGATATTAAGAAGTATTATTTAATGTGCTGCCGAATACTATAAATTGCACATAACACTCTCATAAATTGGACCTAGAATAATAATTTCTATACTAATGGAGCAATGACTTTCTAAGAAAAGGAAAAGTACTTTGAGAAACTCCACTGTTCTTAAGACCCTGCAATAGCTCAGCCTCCACAGAAAATTAGCCACGTTTTAAAAGTTACTTGTATCATCTGGAAACATAAGAACAACAGTAAGCAAACAGGAAAGAAAAGTAGCAAATGTGAAACAAAGTTTGAAATTTACTCTGTAGAAAAACAAACAGGCCTCATTTGTGAACGTTCAGAGGTGTGGAATATTTGTCATATTTCCCAATGATAAGCCCAGCAAATAGGAGAGTCAATCAAGTGACCGCTCTTTTCCTTTCAAAATGTCTCGCAGCCCATGCCTGTATTCTTCCTTTATTCCCCAGCCCTAATGTGCTTAAAATCTCTCCCACCTAAACAGTGTTTAAGGGTTTTATGTTGTGTCAGTAATTATTTTCAGTGGCATCTCCCCAGTGAGTTGCTAACAAAAAATCCACAGAGAAAGGTGTGCTCAAAGGGAATGAAATTCCATAGCACAACGCGCCGTTGAAAGAAGAGCCACACACAGATTTTATGCAGATAACATACTTGCTGTACTTTTTCTCCCATTTAACCCACATTCGTCTGAAAATTCAGCTCTATTGGGGGGGGTAGGGTTTTCTTTTCTTTCATCCTTTTTTTCTTAAGAAATAAGTAAATAAATAGATAAACAAGATGCAGATTACAGGCTATGTAGTGGTATTGTCACCCCTTTGGGTCCTTCCAAAAAATCCCAAAGTGTATAAACTATAATATAAAGAATATCTTTATATCTATATTTCAATTAATGATTTATCTACTATCAAAAGACATGAAAAGAAGCTTAGAGAGCACAGTTATTGAGGAAAGCGTGGCATCTGAAGGGAATCAATTTAATAGGAGCTGAATACAGGTATTAGATGATCTGCTTTCCTAATTTTCATGTATCATAAGTTGCTCAGCTCAAACTCCAACTCCTGAAACATCGAAATTCTTGGGAATGAGAGTTCAGTGGGACAATGTTTCAAATATCATACTTTGGTGAGGCATTAAATGCATAAGCTTATGATATCATTCTCCAAACTTACCAAGACTATGATATTTGACCAAATTGTGACTAAGGTAGAATTTGAGATGAAATCGCTAAGGGAATCTTCCGGTTATAAGCAACAGTTAATGAGTCTATTTTGGCTTTGATGACTGGCCCTGATGATGTCATGTTTGGAAGGCAAGGACCAGGAGCCAAAGGCCATCTGCAGCCTGGGCAGTAAAATTTGGCCTAATTTAACAAGTTTTACTGCTCCCCATTCACATTACAAATTGAATGACATAAATACTGTTGGAGTGAATCTCCTTTCTTCTGACTTTGTTTCAGCTTAGAGAAACATCAATTAGTTTAACTCTCTTACTATTTCTCTATCCCATAATTCAGTTCTTCAAAGGAGAGCAATACATTTTTGCTGGCATAAATTTGGGAATGGACCATGGGAATGCCAGGCTTAACCAGCCTTCCCTATCCCCCCTTTTTTTTTAATCTCTTTCCTATAAGCCTGCCCATGGACAGCGTTTTCTTTGGTGTGCTCCAAGCTACAGAAAACAGTGGAGAAGTCCTTGCCCTGCCTGGGAGGACTTCGTGCTGGGATTTGTCTAGCCCTGCTTTGAATTGGTCCGTCCGTATATGTGGCTCAGCATTAGGAAGCACATTTTGGTCATACACGTGGCCAGTTCTTCAACATTTCTAAAACAATAAAACTGACTTACCCTCCACCACCACACCTACTCATCTATCAATTTGTTAAGAACTTACGTAAAACATTAAAGAATATTTTTGGGGTGTCTGGGTGGTTCAGTCATTAAGCATCTGCCTTCAGCACAGGTCATGATCCCAGGGTCCTGGGATCAAGCCCCGCATTGGCCTCCCTGGTTGGCGGAGAGCCAGCTTCTCTTTCTCCCACTCTCCCTGCTTGTGTTCCCTCTCTCGCTGTCTCTCTATCAAAAAATAAATAAAAATCTTTAAAATAAAAAAAGAAAGGAATATTTTTGTATTGACCTTCTCAAGTGCCAATAAATATGCTATCTTAAAACATTTAAATAGTGAAATAGACATAGTCCAAGAAATAAAAACCTTGAGCTCTTAAAAACTTACTCAAGATACTATTTAAACAAGACACTTCCTTTTTAGAAGAAATCATAGAAATTTTTGAAAAATAAGATCTATTTATAAAGGGGAGTCAAAAATTCCAGCTATTATTTTTAGGCAGTTAGACACGAGTGAGGAGGGATAAAGAAGGTGCTGGCTACACCCTTCAAGCCACCCCTTCCCCCAGCCCCCAGAGTTAACAGCCACACCTTCAGAGCCACCTCTAAGGGCTAACAGAAGAGGAAAGGCCTAGCCACAGAGCTGGCTCAGAAGCTACAAGGGAACTTCCTAGAGCTGAGCATGCACACAAAAGTGCAACTTGCCCTTAAGGTCACAGCAAAAGCTAATTAGAAACTCATAAATATGCAATACATAAATAAATATAATGATAACAGAATGCATCATGGGTAGGCACATGTGCAGAACCTAAAATGTTATATAACCACCAGCTGTCACTCAAAGCCAAATACACACATGCAGGAAGCAGGCTTAAAAGGATGCAGCCAGAGCTTCTTGGGGCCATTGTCACTTTTGCTCTGGCAGTGGCCCACTTTCACTCTTGCAAGTACACTATACCTATCTACTCAATAAACTCTCTCTCCCCATTCTGGTCTTGCATCTCCAGTTCTTTGGTGCATCTGGGACAAGAACCAAGTGACCCAGAAATAGAATGATATGCAAGATGATAATGCTTTTAATTCTACTTGCTTGTACGCCATAACTTTTACATACTTTTGTTCAGAAAGAAATTTCCTCTTTCTTATAATAAAGGTACCTGAGTATAAGGGATGTGTTTAGCACTAAATGAACATGCAGTGAACATGTTCACTAAGTGAACGTGCAATGAAAGCAGATGTCGTAGAAACTGACTAGGAAAACTTACTTGTTAAAATCATATTTCTAATGATGAGTTCTCAAGAGCTACCACTAACCCTCTTAACAGGATTAGATTCAAGTTGGACCTAGACTTATCACAGTAAATTAGATTTGGAACTAAAAGGTTAGATTGGTTCATTTTTTCTTTTTTTTCTTTTTTTCTTTTTATTTTTTTAAAGATTTTATTTATTTATTTGACAGACAGAGATCACAAGTAGGCAGAGAGACAAGCAGAGAGAGAGAGAGAGGAGGAAGCAGGCTCCCTGCCGTGCAGAGAGCCCGAATCGGGGCTCGATCCCAGGACCCTGGGATCATGACCCGAGCCGAAGGCAGAGGCTTTAACCCACTGAGCCACCCAGGTGCCCCGGTTCACTTTTTCTTAATCTGCTCAATTTTAACAAGGTGTGTCTTCAAAATAAATGAGTGTGTGAATCAATTGTAGATTTGTTCATATGGCTGTGCAAATTCAGCATATATTTAACAGAAATGACACTACATTTTAGCAATATTGAGGAAATTGAAACAGGAATATGAAAAGATGTGTTAAGGATATATGCCTTAAAATTTCTTACAATTCAGAAATACTTTGTTTAATATTTTCAGGATATTAGAAACACTTTGATCTCTCTAGGAAAGTTTTAGCACAAACATTAACAATCATAGTAAGACTAATGAAGTAATAATATGAAAACTGTTTTAGAAGCCCAAGAAATACAAAACTGCCAGATAAATTTTGTGTCTTGATAATAGTCTGGTTTTTTATGTCATGAGATAGGAATCTAGCGTTAGGTCTAGACTCAGCTATATATACCTGTTAAATAACCAAATACTTTGAAAAACATCCCATACTAATTATTTTATGTTGGACATATGTGTCATATGTAAATGATTAATATATTAATTTTAATACTTATTTAAAAGTTAAAATAGATTTAAAATATTTAAAATATTTATTAAATAGTAATCAGAAATTAACAGCCTACATACTGATTGGTGATTCTGGGTTTCTGTGGAAAAATTACATATACAAATTTACTCAGTATATATAATGTGAGAAATTTCATTTAATACAGAGGAGAGACAGAATAATTACGGCAAGGGAAGAGAAAAATTGACAGGAAATGACATGTAACCTAAATCATAAAAGATAAATTATTCTAGTTGAGCAGTTTATGTGGTAATGTGGACTTGAATAAAGGTGAAAAAGTGCAAGAGTCAACCCAGATATACTGTCATACTCAAAGGTACAGATACGTGAAATTTCAGTGACTCTGAGGAAAGCAGCAAGTAGAGATGAGAACTAATATCACAGAGGTCATGGTGGAGACTGTACAAATAGGATGGCACCATGAAGTTTGGATGTGGGATCAGAAGGAATGAAAACTCATCAAAGCTTTCTCATATGGTCAGTGACATGACCAAATCTGTAATTTAGGTATGTAACCATAATAGCATAAAGGGAATTTTAAGAAATAGTGAATATAAGCTTGTTTGTATGAGTTAAAAGTCTAAATCTGACAAGACAAGAGACTAGAGGCAGGGAAATAAAGGCTCTTACAATCATCCATGCGAGAGATAAGAGCCTAGTGATAGCGGAAATATTGAAGAAGGGAAAATGTTGAGTAGACATTTCAAGGAAGAACCAATACAACATTGACTGGATTATTATATAGAGAAAAAAATCAAAGGCAACATGATTTTAAATTACCTAATTGAGAATGCAAACAATGGGCACCATAATTTCTGTGGACTTAAATACTCCAATGGTTTTAAATGATTTTTGAAGGTTTTATTCAATATTTTCAGGTGACTTTCTTAATGCTTATATTCCATCATCCATGACCATTTAAAATATATTTATATGTTCTGGTTTCTTCAATACCTCTATCATTACACTGAAAAGAGAATTTACATTTCCGAAGATCATGAAAGAAAATGAATCAAAAATTTGCATTTATAATCTTTGACAACCCATGAAAATAATAATTACAGCTACCATAATAGCTATTAAACAACATTGATCTGTAAGACAATGTGCTAGAGGGTTCACATGTATTAATTTGTTTACTCCACAAAATAATCCTATGAGCCCCACTTATAGAAAAATAAAGAAGTTGAGGCATAAATTATGGTTAAGTAACCAGTTTCTTGTCCAAGGCCCAAAAGCTAATAAATGGCAGAGTTAAGACGTGAACACAGGTGGTCTAGCTCCAGTGCCCATATTCTTAATCACTGTAGTATACAAAGCTTTAATTAGTGTTTCACTGGATAACCTCTAATAGTGTTCCATGCAGAACAGTTCTACACAGCCTCAAATAAGAAAAAAGTAATAATATTCCTAGTCATAAAGTAATAGAAAAAAATACTGTCCATAACGGTTGAAAGATATGTAAGAAGAAACAGCAAGAAATATTCAAAATGTAGAAAATTACAAATTGCTAATAAAAAATATAAAAGATGTAGAGATATGCTATTTATACACAAAGTGTAGTAAGTTCAGTATTTTTTTTTAAAGATTTACTTATTTATTTTAGAGAGAGAGAACATGCACCAACTGGAGGGGCAGAGGAAGTAGGAGAGAGAATCTCAAGCAGATTCTACATTGCGTGTGGAGCCTGACAGGAGGCTCAGTCTCTTGACCCTAAGATCATGACCTGAGACAAAAACAAGAGTCAGACACTTGACTGTACCACCCAGGTATCCCTAAACTCAGTATTTTTAAATGCCAATTTTCCAATAATAAATCTATAAATTCCATATAATGTCAGTGAAAATCCTAAAGTTTTTTAATACAACTTGAAAGAATGATATTAAAACTCATATATTTGAGTAATGACACCACAACTATGAACATAATTCTAAAAAATAAAAATAAGGTAGGGAAAATTGTCTCACAAATTATCAAAACTTATTAATTTAGAGTGGTATATTGACACAGAAAAAGACAAATAGGTCAATGAGAAAAAACAGCAAATATATACTAATGCTAATATGGAAATTTGAAAATATAGTATAACATTCAAATTATTCAATAAATGTTTTTGATATAAGTAAATTCCCACAAAGAAAAAATATACTAATACCTGAATACACTATAAACAAAAATAAATTGCTAAGGAAGTAAAGACTTAAAAGCAAAACTGTTAAAATAAAAGATAAATCTATATGATCTTGTTTTCCAGTGGTTATTTCTTAAAAAGATACAAAAACCATAGCCTTAGAGTAAATCATTATTAAATTTAACTAATTCAATTGCATTTAATTTACATAAAGTTTTGAACAAATGAAGGAACTATACATAAAATTGGAATATTTGAATAGATTCGTAGAAAAAGTTGACAATATAAACAATGAAGAATTAGTATTCTAAAAGTTTAAAAGAAATACACAAATCAAAAGTACACTACTCCATAGAAATTATTGTCTGGAATTAAAATCAGTAAGTACACACACACACACACACACACACACACACACACACACAGCAATCAAAAGTAATATAGGAAAATGTGCCAATAAATTCTTCATCCAGAACTCAGCAACTTCTTTCACCCCCTTTACTATCTTCTTAGAACAAGGCATCATCGTTTTTGTTTTTGTTTTTTTTTTTTTTTTGGATTTTTGAGGTTTCTTTTGCCAGGATCATAGCTGTAGCCTCTTAACTCATCTACCAGCTTCCAGTCTTCTCCTCTTCTGTCCACTCAACATAACAGAGATATCTTGTTAAATTAAGGGTTAGATTGTAACAGTTCTGAACAAAATCAGTGCTTTCTTCATCTCAACTTGAGTTAAAGTCTTCAACATAGGGTGATTATAAATGCCATTTCACCCAGCAGAGTCCTGTTTTATGTTTGTGTCCCAACCCAGTCATTAATAGTACTCCCTGTTTCCTAAAAGTGTCCTATTACATGATCAATATATAATTGGGTAAAATTCAATCCCTGTGACATCACTTTTCTCAACTTGTGCCACTCTCCCTCAAAACCATTCAGCATTAGCATCACTCCCTGCATGTTCCTGTCTCAGGGCTTTTTTAATTTACATCTTTTATTTCCTCAGCCTGGAATCCTAATGACCCTCGTCTACAACTATTTCCTCAAGGTATCTGATAAAATTTCAACTTATCAGTAAAGAGCCATTTTATTTATAATAGCAATACTCTTGCCCCACTTTCGCTTGATACATTCCATTCTTCTGTTATGCTTTATTTTCCACCATAACTTTTAACAACTTTGGACATATTATATGTTCATTTATTTGTTTTCTCTTCCTTAACCCATCTACAATGTAAATGCATTGAGAGCAGGAATTCGTACTTGTTCATCCACTTCTAATGGTACTGGTTAGGTAATATGTACTCAACAAATACTCATTTGATGAGAAAAAAAAGAGACTAATTATACTGCAGAATATAGTGTACAATGTTGATACTATTTATGCAAAATGTCAAAATGTTAAGACATATAGGGAAATATTCTATGCATCACACTGTTCCGACATACACCCAAATCTTGATAGTTGTTTTGGGGGAAAAAGAAAGAAAGATGATTTGGGGATGGTGTCATTGGTCATTTCAACCTTACCTAAAATATTTTCATACGTATATTAATAAAAGATGAAATAAATAAGAAAAACTTTATAGTTTTTAAATTCATAATGGTAGAAAAACTGGAATTTTCATATTATTCTTTGTACTTTTCTGGGCTCTTTATTTCTTTAAAATATATGTATCAATTAATTATCCCTCATTGAATAGCAGGCAACCATGATTTTATCATTCACTACCTAATTATTTATAAAGTCTTCCATAAGATGCAAGTTGATTCAAATAACACATTTATTAAACCATTATGCCCTGTTGAATACTATGTTTAGTGAAAAATACCAAAAATAAAAATCACAAACTAGAGGCAAACAAATGATGCTCCAGTGTATTATTGCCTCTACAACATAATTTAAAAAAGTACTATTTATTTCAAATTACATTAGCCATTTTTACTATGTTGTATACTAGAGTTTTCTTCCTATTGTGACCTCTCATTAGCTTTCCAGTTTTGCCCCTTGTCTCTCTAACCCTTAGTCAGTAAGCCCTTTCTTTATTTCCCTGAGCATAATAGGAAAATAATTGTTTACTGAAGTCACTTAATTTCTTAGTCTTTTCTTCATCCAGGTAAAAATGTAACACCCTGTCCCATCAATCTCAGAGGACCAACTGACATCTTGTTTGTGAAAAACATTTTATGAACTCTCTACAGCATAATTCTCTAGAAATTTAGTGATTAGTTTTGTAGAGAAAAAGATGTGGAAGAAAATTAAAGATAAATGCAGGTGTTAATAGAGGGAGATTTTTTTCGTTAACCTTAAATTAATAGTGAGAAAAGTAACAGGGAATTCTCACCTGAAGATCTGCTCCAATACTATGACAAAAAGTTCTCTGTTCTTCAATTTCTTTGTCAGTAGTGTATGGAAAATATGTTTCATGTAATCAGAGAAGATACTATATTTCCAATGATCATTTGCATTAACAATGATAGTGTATCAAAAGGTTATATCGATGATAAATTCATTTTGGCAACAACGAACAGAGAACCATAATGGGGTACCATGACACTGCTGATAAAAATAATTTCTGAAAACCCAGAAAAGGCAAGCAATTGTTTGGAATTTTTATCTTTCTGATACCAAAGAATCTATAAAAATCAATTGAGCAACTCAAAAGAAATGAAAACTTTAAAGAAATTGTTTTTTGAGTATACTCACAGAAATAATGGAAGATACCAAAATTACATAGAAACATGTACATTGTAATCAGAAACATTTCAATTGGAGGCTACATTTTCAACAAATTACATTCTATGAAAAAGGCTAAAATTATCTCTCAACATGGTGATAATATCATTCTACCGAAAAGATAAGGTGGAATCTGCTCTGTGAGTGAATATCTTTTCTTTACTTTAAAAAAATTATTGATTTAGTTTCTTTGCAGGACAAAAAAAAATAGTTTGTATAGAATGAAGCAGTTATATGAGGCAAAATAGACAACACACTAGCGGAAAGATGATTTCCTATGCATGAAATGAACAGTAACCTATGTATTATTTTTCTTCTTCATTTAAGATCAGTGCAAACCTATATATATATATAGATAGATAGATAGATAGAATACCTACCATATTCAAGATGCATCATCAAGAATAAAAGGTTTTCTTGTCTGAGATTTCTAGGTATCTTGTGACCAAAACTTTCCAAAATTAAAATATATATTGTCTATATGCAACAATTAGCTATGAATTCCCATTTCTATAAATTTGTCCAGCTGAAGCTTTAAATATGTCTATTTGAGCTTCACTGCCACCAAGTTTACGTCTTCAGTTTATGGAATGACTTGTTTCTCTGAAGCCATCAGCAAAAAAAATATTTATTTTATCTTGTTTCTGTTAGCTCACGAATACAAGGCATCTATTACCAGGGCTTAGAAGACAGAAGTGTCAGTATGTCATTAAATCCAAGGCGCCCATCACAGGGTCAGTTAGCAAAAAGATGCACAAAGATACACTGAGTGAATGAATGAATAAATGAACAAAGTAAATTCTAAAATTTTATTGAGGTATTGAACATATTGATAAATGGAAAGAAAATACTTTCCAAATCAATCTAGAGATTTAATCTATTTTTAATCAACTTTCCAACAGAGATTTTTTTTATAACTTGCAAGGTAAAAGGATTCTGAACATTATAAGGAAGGAAAACAGTGAGAATAGCAGACATTTTTAGAAAGATTATTATTGAAATGTTTTCTTATATATTAAAATACAAGCTACATTTGTAGTTATTAAATTTATGCCAGATAGTATATTAACAGCATAGAACAGGTAGCATCATATACTAGGTATTTTCTATATAACAAAGTGGCATCAATAATAAGAGTAAAAAAGTTAGTTTTTTAATAGTAGAACGAATGGTCATTTAGAAAATAATTAAATTTTTCTTCACATCTTATCCCCAAATAAATTCTAAGTGGATAAAACAAATGTAATAAATATAAACATTAAAGCCTGTGGGTGAGGGGCACCTGGGTGGCTCAGTAGTTAAGCCTTCGGCTCAGATCATGATCTTGGGGTCCTGGGATGCAACCACCTGCATTGGGCTCCCTGCTTATGGGAAGCCTGTTTCTCCTTCTCCCACTCCCCCTGCTTGTGTTCCCTCTCTCACTGTCTCTCTCTCTCTGTCAAATAAATAAATAAAATCTTTTCTTTAAAAAATAAAAAGAAATAAAACCTGGGTTGAAATTCATATAGTCGTTGAAAACTCAGAATGGACAATAACTTTCTGAGAATGAAACAATAAATTGAATCATGAAGGAAATTAAATCATAAAGGAAGAAGTCAATTGATTTCACAACATAAAATATAATACATCTACATTTAAAACAAATAAATAATTAAAATCAAATGACAAACATGAGGAAATTTACTGCAACAAATATGAAAATTAAAAGATAATATTCTTTTAAAAATGACATTTACAAATTAATTAAAGAAATAATTTATTCACACCCAGTGACTCAACAATGATCATGACCAAATCATTCTCCAGTGAGGTTTAAAGTATGAAGAAACTGGAAAATATCCAACATCACTAATGAAGAAATGAAAAATTAAATAACCAGGTATCATTTCCCACCTTTCAAATTTACCAACATCTTTGCAAAACGATAATATTTCATTGTTTTATGAAATCAGTCCTAAAGGTATTCTTATATAAGGCTGGTTAAGAGGATACACAGACCTAACCTTTGGGAAAAGCAATTTCGACAAGTAATAAGAGGACAGTGATTTTTCCTTCTAAATGTATGAAGTTTATGAAGCCATGACCCTCATAGTCCAGTTTTAGAATAATGTCACAGCCAAAAGAGTCTGCAACCAAGAGGTAACTTCAAAACAAAACAATTTCTCTTATTTTTATAACACTCTTATTGAGTTACTTATCTTAGACCAGATTAGCAGTTCTTAAAAAAAAAAAATCCCCTCTTTTTCTATTTACTCCCTTATTCTGTGAAATTGCCCCTCTTCAACACTCCAGGAAAAAGCGCTTCCCACTAGACTGGTCCAAGGGCATCTACATTACCTCCTTGGCTCCTTGATTCTCACCAGCAAAATGGAAAAAAGAAAATGGATCTGACAAGGAAAGACCCTGCCATGAAGGAGGCAGTTTAAGAGAAACAAAGAAATGCATTCAGGGAAAAGAGCTGACATTTCCTTCCATGAGCAGGATTCATGAAAAACTTATGAAGTCCTAAACTAATATTTTGTTTTGCCACGAAAAAATAAAAATCAATATATTGTCAAAGATTGTTATTCAAAGAAAGATTCACATGCAGCACTTAATAGATTAGAGATTAAGTACGTTAATCATTCGCACCGGAAATTTTATGCAATGGTTCAAAATCATGTATTTGAATGACATGAGGAAATTCTAAGTGGAAAAAAAAAGCAGAATAGAAAAAGGACTTCCAATATGTTAATATTTTTACACAGAGAAAACTGAAGGAAGTGCACCAAAAATGTTGCTACCGATATTCTAGGCTTTTTTCTTCTGCTGCTTTGTACTATGTTTTCTAAAGCTCTCGTAGTAAGCATGTTTTATTTTAATGATTTTTTTAATGGGAAAATGACCCTATAGAATATTTGGTTTCATTTTAATCTCTGTATTTATACTGATATGAAAGTGGTGGCTAATTGCCAGTCAATCCCAGTTACTAAGAAGTTAAAGCAATAAATTTTCTTCCATTAGATACGGCTAAGGCTAAGCATTAACATTCCTGGTGTCTTTCTCTCAGCTATTATTACAGAAGCTAGAGGAAATGGCATAATCATGAATCTAAACTCAGGATGGTAACTGACAGTGTGTTGGTAAAAGAAACTCATTTTACCTAGCACAAGTCTAAAGAGAGACCACAGAACTAATTTATCTTCTGATAGTCCCAATTCTAAATGAGAGGAGAAATGGCAATGCATTAGTCTATGTCTTTAATGTCACAGTTCTAATTTAACACATTACTGAGAAGATAAATTTTTGAATATGTCCTGCATAAATAACATATTTTGATGACTGTGTTAATAAAGCATGAACAATTAGCCTGGGGACTTCTAGCACTTTTAAAAAATATATTCTTATTAAATATTAAGTATATACAAATGTTTATAGAGTATATTTAAGGTATAAAAAATAATAATACATGAAAAACAACTAAACAATCTCTCAGTTTGAAAAAAGAACACTATCTTGACTTTTAGGTCTGTGTAAACTCTGCTTAGCTCTAACTACTCTTCTGAATTTTGTGTTTACTATAGTCTTACTTTCCTTTCTTAAATTGACTAGATGTTTCGATCTCTAAAATTATACTGTTTAGTTCTGCATATTTTCAGAATTCATATAATGAAATTACACTCTATCTAACCTTCCATAATTGCTTTTTGACTTAACTTTATGTTCCAGAGAATCATCTTTGTTTACATGTTGATAAAATTAATAAAACTGTTCTTTTTATGGGCTGTATGTAATTTCATTTTAAGAGTGTATCACAAGTAGGTGCACCTGGGTAGCTCAATCGGTTAAGCGTCTGCCTTCAGCTCAGGTCATGATCCCGGGGTTCCTGGGATTTAGCCCCACATCGGGCTCCCTACTAAGCAGGGAGTTTGCTTCTCCCTCTCCTTCTGCCCCTTCCTGCCTCATGCCCTCTCTCTTGCTCTCTCTGTCTCTCTCAAGTAAATAGCTAAAAATCTTAACCAAAAAAAAAAAAAAAAAAAAGACTATAGTGCATGTAATGCATCTCTTCTAGTATTGCCGGTCTGATTGGATTTGCGTGATTTAGTTTTTTTCTTGGTACTACAAATAATGTCACTAACATTTTTGCATGTTTCATGGCACCGATATTCAGTGGGTTTTAGCACACACATTTAGGAGTGGAATTGTTGGGCCATAGGATAATTGGGTTCAAGAATACTATACGATGCCAAATGATGTCTAAAGAATGTTTTCTAGAGGATTCTTTTTGTTTTAAGAATTATTTTACTTATTTTATACACTGCTGGATTTCATTTGCTAACGCTGTTTTGAATTTTTGATTGTAGGTTCATGTCTGAGATTAGCCTGTATTTTACTTGTCTCTAATGTTCTTGTTAGGTTTTCTTGTAATCAAGGTCATGTTAGTATTACAAAAACGACCTTTTTCTTTCTCTGAGAAATAGCACTTAAGATTATCATTATTTGTTCTTGAATATTTGGGAGACATTTCTAATGAAACTGAGTGGGATGCAAGATTTTAGTTTTAAAAATTTTAAAATAATGGTGAATATATTCACAAGATTTAATTGTATAGGAATATTTGTTATAGGATTATGATTTATTGTTTATGATTTATATGTTTCTTAAACACTTTACATTTGTAAACTATTGCAGTTTATCTTTAATAACTCATATTTTTAATTAACTGTTGTGTCTCTTGTTACACATTTTCATTCTGAATGTTTTTGTACCATCTTTGCTTTGTTTGTGGTCAAACTTTCCAGAGTTTGAAAGTTTCCATCTTTTAAAAAGTAATACTTTCATTGGTATTCTCTACTGTATTTACGTCTTGTATTTTGTTATATTTCTGCTTCCTTTCTTCCTTTCTTTACAATTTGTGGGTTCTCAATTTATTCTTTTGTTTTTAACTTCCTAAGTTGATGCTTACTTTATTTATTTTCACCTTACATTTGTTCCTATTAGATGAACTTAATGCTTTAAATCTCCTCCAAAGTGCTGTTCAAATGAATTATAAAATTGGTATTACGCTATTTTGATGTTATTTCACAGCTTAAAAATATTTTATTTATTTCTTCATAAAGATTATACTTATTTATTTGTTTACTTATTTAGAGGGAGAGTGTGTGTGAGCAGGGAAAGGGGCAGACTCTGCTAAGCACATATCCCCCTGGGGTGTTGATCACACCACCCTGAGATCATGACCTGAGCTGAAACCAAGAGTAATGCTCAACTGACTGAGTCACCCAGGAGCACCCAGTGAAAAGTACTTTAATTTGCACTTCGGGATTTTTTCTTTGGCCCATGAATTATCTATTTCCTGACATATGACATTTTGCAAATATCTCTTTGTTATAGATTTCTAATTTAAATGCATTATGGTACATAATTGTTCTTTATAATAAATTCTTTGACAAATTTTTGAGATTTTTTTTTATTTTCCAGTGTGTGATCAGCCTTCTTTAATATGTGTCCTATGTGTCCTTGGATATAATATATATTCTGCAGTTGATTCACTTATATATATACATTTATTAAACCAAATTTTTTAATTTGTGTTGATTAAATATTTTGTTCTAAAAATCTACTACCTGCTTGATCTATTAATTACTGATAGAAGCATATTAAGAGTCATCAAAATAATGGTGGTTTTTCAAACTTACTTTTAGAGTTCTGCCAATATTTATTTTCAATATTTTTGAAACTATCTTATTTTGTAGATAGAACTTATAATTTTTTCTGTTGAATTGAATATTTTATCATTATCTGGATACAACTTTATGCTTTTTAATGCTTAGTAGATTTTGCTTTAAAGTCTATTTTTGCCAAATATATATTTACACCAGCTTTCCTTTGTTAGTTCCTACTCTGTGTATCTTTTACTATCTTTTTACTTTGAGTCTTTCTGTGGTCTTATCATTTAGCTATAAAATGTACTTTCAATATATTTCAACAGTCTTTGTCATTTTTAATAAATAATTTACTTATTTTACCCTTAATATAACTAATAATCTGGGTATATATCTACCATCTTATTTTATGATTTCAATTTCTTCCATCTTTTCCATATACTTTTTTTCCCTATTCTTTCATTTGGATTGATTTTTCTTCTTTCATTTATATTTATCTACTTTAGTTAATATTATGCAATCTATTTTTTAATTTTTAATGATTAACTTAAATACATTAAAGCTCTAAGTGCAAAAAATAAAGAACAACAGTAAAATAAGCATAAGTATACATCTAAGTAAATAACAATGCCAAGTTTTAAGCTACATTCATGGAACCAAAATACAGAAAAACAATAGTATACAAGTTGGGAAAAGGGGATTATATGGAGTTAGGTATTCTAACTTTAACACCTACATTATGAGTTATATATTATTTAAATATAAATTATTTAACAGTATAATTTATAAGTCAAGACCTTTCTAAGTAACCACTTACCCAGAACTAGCCAAACTTAAGATGAAGGGCGCAGTCTTCCAAAAGATTGCATTCACTTCAAACACCAGTCACAGGGTTGGGGGTTTCCAGGGCCACACTCATTTCTGATCAGCTAGCTGCAAATTTGGAGTATCCCACTTCACTCTCAAGTTCAATCACTCATTAGAACAACTCACAGAACTCAGAAAAGCATCACAGTTACTATTACAGTTTTACAATAGCAAAAGGAATCAAGTCAAAATTAGCAAACTATTCAAAGGAAACATGCATAGAGAGAAGTCTGCAAGGGTTCTCATATGTTCTAAATATTCAAATGGAAAGACAAAACAGACAAGACTGACGTAAAAGAAAACTTATGCTGCATATAGGAGACATATCTAAAAGGTAAGATTACAGGAAGAAGGAAAGTGAAAGGATACAAAGATTACCCTAAGCAAATGTCAACAGAAATTTAACGTAGATATATTAAATTCAAGCAAAGAATACGTTATACAAAAGGTATTATTAGAATTAAATAAGTACATATTCTAATAATGTTTGTCAGAAGTATATAACAATTCTAAATAGTCATGCAAACAATAATATCATTGCCTCAAAGTTATGAAGCAAAATAATAACAGAACTAAAACTAGAAATAACCAAATTTATAATTGATTTTTAAAATGTCTGTTTCCCTAGGCCACCTGGGTGGCTCAGTTGGCTGAGAGACTGACTCTTGGTTTCAGCTCAGGTCATGACCTCAGGGTTGTGGGATTGAGTCTATAGGATTATAGGAGTTTGTAGACTCAGGAGAACATTAAAGAAGTTCTGGTACTCAAAATGAATTCTGTAATAATTCCAAGATATTATTTGCCTTTTGACTTACAACATAAAGAGCTGACATAAGTACTGGTGGCACAAAAGCAACAGTGAGTAAAATTGTGGCACAATAACAAAATCAGAGAAGTATCATCAAGCTGTACTAAGAGTAATTGTATTTTTCACTATCATTCATTCACACTTAAAAACAAGCAAACACACAAGCAAACCAAAAAGGTGTATTGATGGACTTTAACATGATACTATTATGAAGAATTTGATAACTCAATTAACTAATCAGATGCGGTCTTCAAAGTGTGATCTGATGGGGCGCCTGGGTGGATCAGTGGGTTAAAGCCTCTGCCTTCGGCTCAGGTCATGATCCCAGGGTCCTAGGATCGAGCCCCGCATCAGGCTCTCTGCTCAGCAGGGAGCCTGCTTCCTCCTCTCTCTCTGCCTGCCTCTCTGACTACTTTGTAATCTCTGTCTATCAAATAAATAAATAAAATCTCAAAGTGTGATCTGATGAACAGTAGGGTCCCCAAGACCCCTTTACAATAACAAACTGTGGTAAAAGTCCTATATTTTTTATTGCCACATACCTACAGAATAAAAAAGACATTTTCACTTAAAAATGTCCTTAATGAGCAATAAATATTATTAATTTTATTAAATCTTATCTTTTGGACACATTTTCAAATGTTTTATATTAAAATATGAATTATATGTAAAGATTTCTGCCATGTACAAAACTATGATGACTATCTAAAGGAAAATACTTGTGAAATTGTTTGAATTATGAGTTGCACTAATCATGGAGCACCATTTACTTAAAGAAAATGACTGATAAGGTATTGTCATTTATACTTGAATATATAACAGACATTTTTCAAAAACAAATTAAATGAGCTTATCATTTGAAGGAAAACAACTGTCAATATGTTTTGTCAATGGGAAGCTTGTATATAAGACCACAAGTCTCAATAGCTCCCAATACTTAAAGATTATTATGATGAAATTGCTGGTGTTATCAACAAATATGATTTTTGGATATTTTATAATGGAATATGTCAACATTTAGAAAATCTGTGTATAATCAATATCTTCAAATGACCAATGCCTAATGTTATAAAATCATACATGGGCAAAGATCCATTCTTAGAGCAAAAACAGACCAATAGAATTTAATGTAACTGACTGAAAATTTCATTGATGTGGTTTCAAATTCTACATAGCAACTAACTCTTATGAAATCCCCACTTGTCAAGTTGTGATATGGTATGAAATAAGTTTATCCAGTTATATAAAAATACTATTAAAGTATCACTCCCTTTTTGGACTACATATTCATGTGAGATTAGATTTTTTTCCCTACTTCACCCAAAACAGAGCCTACTAGGATTAATGCTGAAGCAGATATGAGAATTTTTTCCATCATCAAACCGGACATTAAAGAGATCTGCAAAAGTATAAAACAATATCACTCTTTTTTCTAAATGCTTTATTTTGGAAAATATAGATAATTTGCATAAAATGTGTTATTTATATGTAAGATAGTTTATTGTTATTTTAAATTATGTAATACATTTTTGAATTTTAATTTATAATTTATAACACAGATAAATTATAAATTTATAATTTATAATTGTATTATAAATTATATTATATATTGTGTTATAAATAAATTATATATTGTGTTATAAATTTATAACACAGATATCTATAGATACAGCTCACCTAAACAAAAGTTCTTTGGGTCCTCAATAATTTTTAAGAGTTTAAAGAGACCCAAAATGTTTGAGAACTTCTATTATAAAATGATATAACAAATAGTGAATAAGGCTGGCTAAAAGGAAAAATACAGAACCATGTACCTGATAACTGAAGGCTATAATTCTTAAAAAGTTCATACATTTACAAAAATTAATGATAAAGGAATTCTCACCAAATCTCAGGGGACTGAAGAATTTTTGTCTAAAAATAAATTCTCATAAATACATATTTATGTAACTATCACCTCATTTCCCTCACCTCCAAAATTCCCCACATACCCCTTTGTATTCAATTTCCTCCCCTTTACCAGCTCTTAGAAACCACTATTTTTTTTTCCTGTCCCTGTAACTTTACCTTTCCCAAAAAGAAATATAAATGTAATCACACAATATGTAGACATTAGTCTCTGGCTTCTTTCACTTAGCATAATGAATATTAGATTGATTCATGATGCTGCAATTATAAGTAGTTTATTTCTTTTCATTGCTGAGTGGTATTCATTGTACAGGATGTACCACAGGTTGTTCATCCATTCACCAGCTGATTTGGGTAGCTATAACACTTTATTGATTATGAATAAAATCAGGACTGACTTCATAGGCATGTGACCTATGCAGTTATAGACTAGATGATCAAACTAGATGAACAAGAAATGGCAAGTATGTTGGAGATAATAAGACCTATGTTCTCCAGAAGATTAAAAACAAACCAACGAAGATTCAGGGTTCTCCCACATCAGTAAAGGGCTTTAGGAGTACAGTAGTAAGAGACATGCTGGGACATGCTTGATGAAGTAAAGGACAAATCATTGCATCTTGTATCATCTACTATTAAGAAGGAAACAAATAGCCTGGCCAGATTCTTCAGGTTTTGGAGGGATTGTAATTCACACATGGAAATACTACTTTGATCCATTCACCTAGTGACATGGATGGCAGCAGGTTTGAGTGAGACCAGGCTAGAAAAGCACTCTGCAGCATGTCTACGCTATGGTAAAAACCATTCTTCTACTTAGGCCAAAGAACAAAGCAGAGTCTATGGTCCCAGAGGAATCCGTGGTTGCAAGAGTTTATGGCATGCCTTGGTAAGAGAATCACAATTTGTAAATCCTAGGTTTCTGGAGGAAGGTTATGCTTTCTGCAGCAGAAAACTACAAGCCACTAGATAACAGCTCCTATGTGCTACTGGTCTCTGGCAGAGATGAAATATTTGGGTATAGAATATCACATGACTGTGTCCAGAGCTATCCATCGAGTAGTGAGTTCTGCCAGATCTACTGTGTAATCATAAAGTTGGGTAGGGTCAACAGCAATCCACTATAAAATGGAAGTTATATTAAGGATCAAAAAGAAGGAAAAAACATAGTTAATCTAGATGACTAAGTGGCCCAGTCCCCAAAATCATCCACCTCTGTACTTATAGCGCCCAGTCCTCAGCTCAACCTACCAGCCACATGAGTAGTCCCAAAAGAGTGTCTGTTTTTACTTAGATTTGACTTCTGATAAGCCTTTACTTTCCCGTCAATTCATCAAAGCAATTTATATTTTATGCATTATTTTAATCATTTTTATTGGGATGATAAGTAAGGGAATTCTGCATCACATTACTAAAAAAGCAATGCTAGTATCTACAGGTCATTATTTCAATGAAAGCTATTGTTTATATAGTTCTATAATGCTAAATATACACATATTACTTAGGATATCATAATTATATTCTTAGGCAAATCTAACATGGTTGACAAGTAAGTATTTTTTTAATTGATTTATTCATTTTCTTGTCAATGTATACCTTTGGTCTACAGTACCAACAATCTTGAAAGCTAAATTAAAAGACCTGAAAAAAAAAGTAATGATATATAAGGCAAAAGAAAGGAAGAACACCTAAAAAATATTGTTCTCATTTCAGAGCTCAATAGTCCAACAAAACAATCCATCAGCTTTGGGAGAATGAAATTTTTCAAATTAACTTTATGGAAATGGTTAAAATGTGCTATTAAATGTATTAGATCTTTTTTTTTTATTTCTACATGAAATATGGTAAAACTCTGTTAAATTTTAATAAAAATGGAATGGCCATTCCACATTTTAAACCCCTACCTGGAAATGATAATGGATTTTTGGGTATATAAAAATGTGTAAATGTTTACTTATTTTCCATGTTTTATGCACTTTATAACAGAAATGTGAGAATCCACCTGCTTATTTTGAAATTCCTGAGAAAAAGTATGTGACAGGAAGGCCAAAGCAAAGCTTAAAACATCCTTTTCCTGATTTTAATAACATTTACAACAGATCTACATTTTTATGCTATGAAATAAAATTATCATATGAAGCAAGTAATCTCACCTAATACATTTCTAAGTGCTTTGCAATTATTTTTATTCTGGTAATTTATATAAATAATGGGATAACTTAATAAGAAATATCAAATACTGTATTAAAAATTAATGAGAGGGCAAAGAAATAAATAAAATTCTGATTCACTAAATGTGCTTTGTATATTATTCTGATGCTAGATTTAACATATGAATGTCTTTTTAAAAGTGTAATTAAGAAAAGAATTGAAATCAAGTCTATGGAAGCAGGAATGATGTGTTCAGATTTCTTTATGCTTCATAAAAAAATGGTAAACATTTATTATTATAGACAGACCATATAGATGTGGACCAACCACAACTGTGTCTATGTGAAAATGTCCATTTTGTAATACTGATAATTTAAATAAATCAAATTTGCATATATGCAGTCAATTATTATTTGTGGATTCAATTGTTGTGAAATTATCCAACAAAATTTGTTAGGAAAACTAATATCAATATTCATAGTACTTTCAGGTTATTCCCAAACAGTCTCAGAACTGAAAAATTTGAGTTTCTTGATGCACATGTTCTCAACTGAGGTCCAATAATGCAACCCTCTGCCTTGTTTCAGCTTTCATACAGATATGACCAGAGGAAAAGCAGGTAGGGGCTGCATAGTGTGGGGCAAGAACTCTGGTTCTAGGCAGTTGTAAGGGTTTGAATACCAACTCTGGCAACTGTTAGAAGGGTAGTTCCTGTTATATGAGTTACTTTATTCTTATGAACCTTATTTTCTCTTTATAAAATCAAGAAAACAGAATCTACCAGGATGTTATTTTAGGACTTGAAATCATAACTATGTGAGGTATCTCACACACACACAGACACAAAAACACACATTTCCCCTAGGAGCAATGTTTTAGTACTCACTAATTTAGTGTTCACAGAAACTTTATAGAACACATGTGCCACAAATGAGATTCAATTGATTTCATACAGACACATATATAAATATATATGCATATTTATACATATATGGATATGTGTATCCATATATGTATAAAAATTTGACTCTAAATTTACTTAGAAATATGGCCTGAAGTATTCTTAAATTTCATTTCATCAGCAATAGTAATAAAAATATGCTCATGTGAGCAGAGCTAGAAATGATTATATTATTTAGTATTTGGAGAGAATAAAAATCATGCACTGATGATAAAATAAATCATAGGCTGATGGTTAACAACATTCTGCTGAAATAAAAATGTAAAAACAAACAACAAAATTAAGTACCTCTTAAAATGTGGTAAGAATACTAGAGAAATATACCGCCTATGACACAATTTACAAATGATAGCTTTAAACAAGTTGCTGAGTAATTACCTTTTAAAAACTAAAATTTTATGAGGCAAAGAGAAAAGATTAATCTCCAATTAATTTAGTTTCTAATTTAACAAAAATTATAGTTTTCCACTTTTATTTCCACACAACCAGAGAAGTGATATCTTTTATCCTATATTTATATATGCAGTCATATTTTTCAGTTTATAATTGACATTACTGATAATAGATATGATAGATAATGGAACTAAGGTTCATGAACATGACATAAATCAGTCTATTCTTTATGCTCTATCTCTATTGGCAGTACAGATCATCTGTGTACAGTGTATTGGAGATTTTTAAAAAGAAAGAGAAAATAAAACCTGTTTCCCTTAGAGTATACCTATGTAAAATCCAGATTTTCGGCCAAGTACAAAAGATAAGATTTCTAAAACTAGGGGAAAAGCTATTATTTAAAATTATGACGAATATGTTTCTTAAAATGCTTTAATCTTGAAATCTGTGATGGTGTCCTTTTTATTCTGGAAAAAGTACCTACATTTTGTCTTATAGTTATGCTAATACAGACCAAGTACATATCTATCATTCCTTAGAATATTTGAATGCAGCTGTTTGAACATAAAAAGTTGAGTGGTTTTTGTACTATTGTTCAAGACTTGAAATAATTAAAAGAATGTACTGAGTATTCCTTCCTCAGTGCTGGGCATTTTTTAGTGGGCTATATCTGAGTATTTCATAATTCTATAATGAAGTACACGTTTGAATTTCTGTTGACTAGATTATTATTTTGTCTACAGCAATACAAATGAATCATTCTTGCCAATGCAAATAAATGTAATCTGGTAGAGAATATAAATATCCATACTAAAATTCTATTTTGAACAGGTTTTAATAACTTAGTGGTTAACCTATCAATTAGTAAGTTGAATAAAATCTCTGGCACATACATGTTAATTTTGTATTTTATAAGAGATTTATATGAGTATAAAATTTATTTTATAAATTTTCTATTTTATGAGTCATGATCTTTTTGAAAATTATATCTTAAAATTATGAATAGGATTTTTTATGCAGACACATGAAGCTATAGTTTTACCATCCTTATTTAAATAGAAATAGACTATTCCATACTTAAGATATATTGCAAGTTTTCATGGAGTTCTGTATGCAGGACAACCAATCTTCTACAAAGCAAAAAAAAATATCCAATGGAAAAAGACAGTCTCTTCAAAAGTGGTGCTGGGAAAACTGGATAGCAACATGCAGAAAAATGAAACTGGACCACTTTCTTACACCATACACAAAAACAAATTCAAAATGGATGAAAGACCTAAATGTGAGACAAGAAACCATCAAAATCCTAGAAAAGAACACAGGCAGTTACCTCTTTGACCTTGGCCTAACAAGTTCTCACTGGGCATGCCTCCAAGGCAAGGGAAAATATGCAAAAATGAACTATTGGGACTTCATCAATATAGAAAGCTTCTGCACAGCAAAGGAAACAACAGAACTAAAATTCAGCCTGCAGAATGAGAGAAGGTATTTGCAAATGACATATCTGATAAAGGGTTAGTATCAAAAATCTATGAAGAATTTATCTAACTCAATACCCCAAAAACAAATGATCCAGTTAAGAAATGGGCAGAAGATGTGAATAGACATTTTTCCAAAGAAGACATCCAGATCGCCAACAGACATATGAGAAGATGCTTAATATCACTCATAATCAGGGAAATACAAATCAAAACTACAATGAAGTACCACATCACACTGTCAGGATGGCTAAAATGAACAACAAAAGAAACAACAGATATTGGTGAGGTTGTGGAGAAAGGGGAAAACTTCTGCACTGTTGGTGGGAAGGCAAAGTGGTGGGGCCACTCTGAAAAACAGTATGGAGTTTCCTCAAAATGTTAAAAATAAAATTACCCTTTGACCCAGCAATTGCAATACTAAGTATTTACACAAAAGATACAAAAATACTTATTCAAAGGGGCATACGACCCTGATGTTTATAGCAACATTATCAACAATAGCTGAATTATGAAGAGAGTCCAAATGTCCATCAACTGATGTATGGAGAGGGGCTCCTGGGTGGCTCAGTGGGTTAAGCCTCTGCCTTCGGCTCGGGTCATGATCTCAGGGTCCTGGGATTGAGCCCCGCATCGGGCTCTCTGCTCAGTGAGAAGCCTGCTTCCTCCTCTCTCTCTGCCTGCCTCTCTGGCTACTTGTGATCTCTGTGTGTCAAATAAATAAACAAAATCTTAAAAAAAAAAAGCTGATGTATGGATAAAAAAGAGGTAGTATATATTAATTGAATATTACTTAGCCACCAAAAAGAATGAAGTCTTGCCATTTGCATAGACATGTATAGAGTTAGAGTTTTTTATGTTAAGTGAAATAAGTCAGTCAGGGAAAGACAAATACCATATGATTTCAGTCATACGTGGAATTTAAGAAACAAACATTCATAATTTTATTAATTTGGGTCCTCTCTCTTTTCTTTTGGATTAGTTTGGACAGTGGTTTATCAATCTTATTGATTCTTTCAAAAAACTAGCTTCTAGTTTCGTTGATGTGTTCTACTGTATCTGTTTTTGTGCCAATACCATACTGTCTTGATGACTATAGCAAATAAAACCTAAAGCTAGCAGAAGATGGGAAATAATAAAGATAGGAGCAGAAATAAATGATATAGAAACAAACAAAGGAGTAGAACAGATCAATGAAACTAAGAGCTGGTTCTTTGAAAGAATTTTTTAAAAATTGATAAACCCTTAGCCCAACTTACCAAAAAGATGAGAAAGTACCCAAATAAATAAAATAATGAATGAAAGAGTAGAGGTCACAAGCAGCATCACAGAAATACAAACAATTATAAGAGAATACTATGAAAAATTATATGCCAAAGAACTGGATAATCTGGAAGAAGTGGATAAATTCCTAAAAAAATACAAACTACCAAAACTGAAACGGGAAGATATAGAAAATAACCAGCAAAGAAACAGAGTTATTAATCAAAAATCTCCCAACAAACAAAAGTCTAGGGCCAGATGGCTTCCTAGAGGAATTCTACAAAATATTTAAAGAAGAGTTAACACCTATTCTTCTCAACTGTTCCAAAAAATAGAAATCAAAGGAAACTTCCAAATTCATTCTACAAGGCCAGCATTACCTTGATTCCAAAACCTGATGAAGACTCCACTAAAAAGGAGAATTACAGGCCAATATACTTAATGAACATGGATACAAAAATTCTCAACATGATACTAGCAGATCAAATCCAACAGTACATTAAAGAATTATTCATCACAATCAAACGGGACTTATTCATGGGCTGCAGAGGTGGTTCAATTTTCACAAATCAATCCACATGATGCAACTAATTAATGAATTTTAAGATGGTATCAGGGAATCATCATAAGATAGTATAAAGCAAACAAAGTGAAGCAGAATACATACATTCTAAAAATGAGAGATTAGGTTGAAAAATACACTGAAAAAATTTGAAGGTGGTCTGGTATCATTGGCTAAACTTTAACTAACCTATAAACAAAATTAAAGCACTGGGCACATGAAGTATTGGACTGAAAGGAGCAGAATTAGTATTGAACAAAAAACCTGAGTTCAGATCTCAATTCCATCCTTTATTGCTGTCACCTTGAGGAAGCTAACTAATATCTCTCTGAGCCATTATGTCCTTCATTTCTGTCTTTTAGGATTACTGTGAGAATTAAATGAGACAGAATGTAGAAAAGTATTTTGTGAACACTTTAGCATCATGCAAATGCTGATTATGTGTGTTCATAAAAACCATGAGAATCGCTTTCTTAGTTTAAAACAATGATAAGAGTTTTGAGATTTTCTCATCACCCCCTTATACAGGCTAAATTTATAGAATGTATTTATGTATTTCTATTCATTCCATAAATTTTTTTAACTTTTTCCAGTATTATTGTTTCATTTTTCTGTTATCTTGAGAATAGTATATTCCAAGAGTACTTTCTTTCTTACTACATAAAATCAGGTAAAAATTTCAGCTCTATATAATCTACTTATGGCCACACTATACTTTTTTAACATTACTGATACTTTTCTTAATTTACTAAATCATCCTGATGTTTGGCATGAAATAAAAACAGTCTTTTATATTTCACATATTGATTTTCAGATTTAAAAGGAAAACATTTAAACATGAAAGACATTGATGTATATATACAGCCAATTCATCTTTTTTTTTTCCTGAGTGGGCTGAAATAACTAATACCTGCTTTGAAAGCATTAGATCTACATACACAAGAGTGTTGGAGAACATGACAAAAGTCTATTCTTTTGCCAAAACTCCAATTCTGTCCCTTCCTTATAATAAAACTTTCCTCTGTAAATGAACCAATTGGCAACTGTTGGCGTGGCATTTCTTTGAAGGGCTGTAAGTGGTTCGATGTGATTCTCTCTGCCTTTGTCTTTAATGATTGCAGTCACTAGATATTTCCAAAGATGTCATTTTCTCTGAATATTCACCTTATCATTACATTTTCTCAGAAAAGTGTTAACTTAAGTGTATTTCTTCCAGAACAGTACTTCAGTTATGTGGCTTATTATTTCTTTATCCACAGTTCAGTTTCTGTCATATAATGGTCATCTCGTAAACTTTCTGTTCTTCTTTAAAACACATTTTTTAAGTGTAGCACAACAAAACACTTCTAGAACCAATTTAATCTTTCTTGTTGTTCTTTGGTAGTTGTTTTATTATTGCTCATAACACATCACCTTTTCATTTTTTAAACAAGTATGTCATTGAAAACTATTATCAAATTTAAACATCTACATCTGTTTTTGTCCTGAATTTCTTATCTCCTTTTAACCAACTATAGTCATTAGTGATTTAAGCATTATTTTATTTTTCAGTGTTCCAACATTCATTGTTTATGTACCACACCCAGTGCTCCATGCAATACGTGCCCTCCTTAATACCCACCACCAAGCTCACCCAATCCCCCACTCCCATCCCCTCCAAAACCCTCAGTTTGTTTCTCATATTCTTGTCCAAAAGTTCTGCCCTGATGGTGATTGCTGAATTCATATTTTGCAAAGGAACACTTCACAGGCAATGTCTCATTTCCAACTCCTGAGAAGTGCTTTCTATAAAAAGCAGATGACTAAGAGATAGCCAGCTGTATACACAAAAAGTTCTACACTAAGCAAGCCATTCCAAACTGAGAGACTCAACTGTTGATGTACCATTCTCTGATTTGTAATTTTCATCTTAGCATATGTGGAAAATCTTGATAAAATTGGGTCAATTAATCTTTGGTTCATGTAACAATTCTTTATAGAGCCTTGAGATTATGACTCCTTTGTTGAGAAACTCTCTGGGCAAAATTCTAAATTTGAATTCCAACTCCATTATGTTTGCATAAGTTACATAAATTTTCTATGTTTCTTACTTTAGAAAAGGAGGACGTAATAATGGCTGCATTGTGCTGTTGTCAGATGGTGTTGATGAGAGGTTGTACATAAGAGCCTTATAAATGTTCTAGTATTACTTGAAAATTTGCTCATTCCTTTATGTTATTTCCAGTCATAACACCCTCACTCTCAGGTTTGGGTAGCATGGCACCCAATAAGGGGATAAAGACTGATAAATGTAATTATTTCTATATTTCCTAATACATAGTCTCCAGATTAATAAAATAAAAATATTTTATAAATATAATATAGTAGGCAAATATATATTTTATTTGATGTCAAAAAGTCAATCAATATTTTCTTGTCACTTGTTCATATACATTTGTTCTGTTTTCTGTGAGTATTGTATTACAGCATTATATCAATCTCTTAGAGGTTATAAGAACACATTAAATGCAAAGTGACCTTTTCATGAAATAAGGTTTTGGTTTACTTTTACTAGCACTGGCTACTCTCCTGTCCCATTCATCCCATTCTTCCTGCTTGCAAAGTTTTACAATGAAAGTCAAAATTCTTATCCTTGGTCTGCTATAGAGAGGGTGTTTTCTCCCTCTCATTTTCTTCCAGATTTTCACTTTGTCTTTGGTTTTGTGTAGCTTGAATATGATATGGCTGGCTGTTTTGATTTTTAATTGTTAATTTTCTTGTTATTTAATTTTTTTGATGTTCTCTGAACATCCTGAATCTGTGGTTCTGTTTCTGTCATTAATTTTGGAAAGTTTTAAGATTATTTCCTCACGGTGCCTGGGTGGCTCAGTCAGTTAAGCATCTGCCTTCAGCTCAAGTCATGATCTGGGGGCCTGGGATAGAGTGCAGCATCAGGCTTCCTGCTCAGTGGGGAGTCTGCTTCTCCCACTGCCCCTCCCCCTGCTCATGCTTGTTCTCTCTCTCTCTTTCAAATAAATAAATAAAATCTTTACTTAAAAAAAAAGACTATTCAAATGTTTCTCTACCCCATTGTCTTGTCTCCTGGTTTTCCATTTGTGAATATGCTAATATTTTGATATTTCCCCACTGCTTTCAGATTTTCTGGGGTTTTTTAATTCATCTTTTTTTTCTTTATCTTTTTGTTTGGAAAGTTCCCAATGACCTATCTTCTGTTCTTTCATTGGCTATGTGGAGTCCACAGATGAGTCCATTGAAGGCATACTCTATTTTTCTTACTGAGGTTTTCATTTCTAGAATTTCCTTTGAATTCTTTTTCCATAATTTCCATTTATCTGATGACTTTGCCTTTTGGTCTTGCATGTTTTCTCTTTCTTTGCACTAGAACCCTTAACATATTAATCATGGTTATTTTATATTCCTTATTTGATAATTCTAACATCTGTGTCATACCTGAATCTGGTTCTGATGCCTGCTTTGTCTCTTCACACTGCTTATTCTTGCTTTTGGAATTTGTTCTTTTTGTTGAAAGTAACGCCTGTTGTATAGGGTAAAATATATTGAGGTAACTAGACCTTTAGTGAAAGGATTTGTGTTGATCTAGCTAGGAGTTGGGCTGAGTTTAATGTTTGTTGTAGTTTTAGGTTCCAGAGTCTTCAGATTCCAATGTCCTTGTTTTTGGCTCCCCTCTTGGCTTTTGGGCTTCCTTTTGTACTGTTCTAAAGGGAAAGTCTATGTTTTGAAGCTCATTTAACTATAATCCACTGTTATAATACAGAAGGTTCAGTGTACCTGGTACACTGTGTACCACTGGTACAGTGGTAGGGTAGGAGGAGAAAAGACATTCCTTAATCTTCTGATCTTATGATTAAGTTTCAGTCTCATAATTGCTTGTGTTTTGGGGAAAGTCTCACACTTCACAGGTGTTACTGTTTCTTTTCTAGGAGCAGAGTTGGTTTTTGTCTTTGTTTTCTTACCATTATTCCTTTTCCTAGGTATTGTTCCCAAACTATTTCATTGAATCCCTACCTCCTATTGACTGTGTTTGTTTCTCCTCACCCCTTAAGTGTGATGAGAATTAGAGGAAAATAGGTAGAATAATGTTTCAGCATGGCCTTGTGGGTAGACTTTCTCCCTGGAGAGGGAGCTTTTATTATGGAGAAGAATCTAGGAGAGTTACAAGTTGGCTACTTTTCCTCTTCCTCTGCCAGGGCCTTGAGGACATTTTTCTTGGATCTTCATTGTGTGAACTTGGTGGGGTTCCTGGAAAGAAAGTCCACAAAAACAAGGAGATCCCTGTGATTGTAGCCTCTAAGAGTTTACGTTTGTTGTTCATGCTCAGTTTTCAGAAACAACTTAGTAAATTTACCAGTGAAGTTGTCCTACCTCTATGGCTGTCAGTGGTTTTTGTTCCACTTAAGCAGATCTCAGGTACAGTATCTCCCTGAATGCACCTGTCTCTTTAGATTTTTGTTGCAAACTCGGTCCTTTAGGAGTTCAAGAAAAATCATAGATCTTCACTTTGTCTAGTTTTTATTTGTTGTAACCCTATTCTGTTCATACTAACTGATCCACGATTACATATGATTTCATGTGTAAAGGTATGAAGTAAATTGCCTCTCGTTGATAGAATTATCACTTGCAATTTAATTCTTTGAGTAATTATAAAGCTTTTCTTCTGCAAAATACAAACACTAGTAAGTCAATGAATAAAGATCAACCCTTAATATGATTATTTTTTTTCTATCCCAACTTTCTTTCCTCACATCATCCAATATTAAAGTGAGAGAGAAAGATGCCAGTCAATTCCTGTTATTCCTGAATCTTTTAGTTACTAAAATTGTTTCTTATTGAGATGAGTGATGAATATAAAATTGGTTTTGAAACTCATGTCTGGCAACACAATCACCGAAAATGAAAAGGCATTAATATGATACATGACTGGTGCTGCAAGTTCATCTAATGTACCATATTCCAGAAGATGGATTAGAGAAGAAGAAGAACCATTCTATGTAGACTCTGTCATCATAATTTATTATGTTGTTCTGGACAATTAAAGGAAAGTTCTGTTATTTTGTGCTTCTTGCATTAAGATCCAAGTCAACTAGTCTATATCCCTGGAGTGCTTTCTGATAAATCTTTCCCAGTGGTTTCAATTTAGCTAAGCCAGACAAATATAAACAATCCAGAAAAGTTGAGAAGTTGAAAAGATGATGGGCAAAATGGTCCATGGATGATACTTCTTAGTGCACGATTAGTAGGAATTAATTCTATTCTCTGACTTAGTAATGATTAGAGTTGAGGGATGTGAGAGTTGGGAATAATTACCAAAGAAAGTAAACGGTAGGTGAGTCACATAACCTCCACCTCAGCAAGACATTTAAGTTAACGAAAAAACACCACTCAGTGATTCCTAAGTGCCTTTTAGAAATAGTACCACTATAGCTCTAAGCAATTTTCAGAATGTCTGCAGCTTTCCAGTTTGGTGGTTGACAATCATCTTTTTTTTGTTCCCTGTTGGGTAAATGCAGTATATTCATTATATTTATATTGCTTCCTGGCTTTTAGTGGTCTTCCCACTTGATTTGATCCAACGCACTCTCTTTTTAGAAAGCCAAAAGATGACAGAAGCATATTATTTCAGGCATAAATAAAAAATCATAATTATATATGTGACAAAAAAATTATTGACTTTATAATTCACCCAGTTTATTCATGAATATCCACAGAAAGCCTCCACCTAATAAGCCCATCATGTTTAAAGGATATATAGTATCATATTAAAGAAAGTCTGTTAATTATCTAGTGAACTTAACTTAGAGAAACTGCATATTTAGATTATTCTGATGCTAAATATAGCCATTTTTTAGATTATCAAATTAAGGTGGAAGCTTACATATTAAACTTCATAAAAAGATTTTTATATTATATAAAATAATTCTATAGGTCAAATTCTACTTTAGATAATTATATCTTTCATTCCTTTAACTGTCACTAATATAATTTCCTCCTAAAATAATTACCTTCTCTGACACCCAAAATCACCTCAAACTTATTTTCCACATGGTGTTGTCCACAGACTACCTTTGTAAAAATAAATTGTATTCCTCTACTTGACCTCCTGTGTACAAGTACGTAGTACATACATACTTTCATTCATTCAAGCTCTACAACCCATTAGCCTATTGATGAAGAAAGTGAGAAACAACAATATTGGATGACATGAATCCGGCTCATACCTAGTGGGCAGCAGCTTATTTAAGATTGAAAATAGAGTTATTCTGCTATATCACAATACTTCTCTACAACCTTCCTAGGCTATCCTGTTTTATGGAGGGATACTCAGGATATGGAAAGTCATAAACCAAGAAGGAAATAGGTAGATTTTTAATATACAGCAACTAATTGTC
Source organism: Enhydra lutris kenyoni (assembly GCF_002288905.1). Taxonomy (NCBI): domain Eukaryota; kingdom Metazoa; phylum Chordata; class Mammalia; order Carnivora; family Mustelidae; genus Enhydra; species Enhydra lutris. The sequence continues at coordinate 14,145,483 of NW_019154105.1, read as the reverse complement.
TATGCAATTTCTTATTCCACATGGAGAGTTATAAGAAATATAATTCAGGAATGCCCGGGGGGCATAGTTGGTTAAGCATTTGTCTTTGGCTCAGGTCATGATCCCTGGGTCCTGGAATCAAGTTCCATATCAGGCTCTTGTTCAGTGGGGAGCCTGCTTCTCCCTCAGCCTGTAGCTCCCCCTGCTTGTGCTCTCTATTTCTCTCACTCTTTCAATCTCTCTCTCTCTCTGTGTGGACAAATAAATAAAAACCTTCAAAATAAATAAATAAATGTAGTTTAGAAGTGTGTCACTGGATTCTTTGCATGGTGAAAGTAGGAAGTTTTGTTTTGTGTTGTTAGGAAATTGTATGTTCATTTAAAAATATGCCAATTTACCAAAAATGTGTATAGTCTTAATCAAATGGCGCAGTCGTAACAACTCCATAATCCTTGCAAAGCTTTTCTAGAAGCCTCTATAAATTGCATATCAGGGTAGAAATGACCTAGGCAAATAAATTATTTCTCTTATAACAGAAATGTATGATACCAAAGACCCACTTTTACTTTGAGATTTTAAAGTAAGCATATAGATAGCATTAAGATATGAATAAACATGAGTGATAGATTGAGTTGTCTAAGAGCCAGCCTCAAGCAGAAAAACCAACTGACTTGAACAAAGGATCTCAGGAGAGAGAGATTTATGTTATACAGCTGAATTACATTCCTTTATAGACTGCTGCGGATGGGTTGCAGGAAAAGCAGCCATCCATCCGACTTAAATAGACTGCACGCTGGTACTATAGATATACCATTAATTCATTGTCAGGGGTTGCTGTAGGCATAGAACTAGCTTTGTTCTCTGACAGTCTTCCCAGATTAAATAGAAATGCCATTTACCACAGTGTCAAATAAGTAGGGCCCATATTCCACTATAATCAAGTTGCAGTGACATTACATATTTTAGCCTCAATATTGAAAATGGTTAAGTCAGCAGACTTACTATCTGCAGAACTTGTTGACCCCTGAGAGCCACATGTAATTTATCAGGTGGTTACTGCCTTCTGTGTGTCAATAATAATACTGGTGTCTCTAATTCGTGCTGCATATTATAGTTCCAAAGCTCACATTCTTTTTTGTAGACTACTCTTTTTATAAGTTTGTGAAGCACATGTTATTATCTTAAATTTAGGGATAACAACATTGCACAGGAGAAGTTAAACGAGGTTTTCAAGTTTATACAACCACAAAGTGATAAACCCAGAATTCAAATACAAATATCCTGACTCTAATGTCAATATTTTTTTCCATGGCATTGTTAGGTACTCTGAAATGGAGTTTGGATAAATGAAGTATTACATGTGGTATATTACATTCCAAGTAAAGAGTAAAGTATGCATACAAACAACTATAATGGGAAAAACGACAGCAGGCAGTAGGTATCATTACTTTCTTGTAGTGTTTCAGTTATTATTAAATCTCAGCAGAGGTAGTGCTGCCTTAAAATAACCATGAACAAATTTCCCTCAATAGCCTGGAATAATTAGAAACCAGGTCTTAAACCTGAATTTTAATGGATATTGTTTTGTTTAATCTGTTGTTACTAAATATACACTAAGTTGCTTACAGGTAGGTCACACAATCTATGTGAAACATTTTAGATCTCTTTTACACATATAAGCTCTGAGAAGATTGGGAACATATTTAGCTAATGTATTCAGACATTTAAGTTACTGGTTTGGAACGCTTCTCATTTGAAGACCAAAAAAATCAGCAAAATAGTGTTTATATTTTAGATGAGGTACAGAGTTTACTGTAAAGAGCAAGTATGAGAGTCTGATCCCCATAAAAGCATACATTTCCTAAAAATTAAACAGATCAGATGCTTTACACTCTAAAACCATTAATGATTCAGTGTGTGCATTTGCAATCCAATGGGCAGCACATTGTCTTCACTCTACTTTCCCATTATAGGGAGACGATCTGTCAACATTTAGTGCCACCTACAGACACCACTCCACCTGCAATTTCAGTCTCGAATGGCTCCATGTTAATGAGGAAGTATCAACACTTGAATGCAAAACCTCATTTAAGATGCACGGTGAGGGGCACCTGGGTGGCTCAGTGGGTTAAAGCCTCTGCCTTCGGCTCAGGTCATGGTCCTAGTGTCCTGGGATCGAGCCCCACATCGGGCTCTGTGCTCTGCAGGGAGCCTGCTTCCACCTCTCTCTCTCTGTCTGCTTCTCTGCCTACTTGTGATCTCTGTCTGTCAAATAAATAAATAAAATCTTTAAAAAAAAAAAAAAAGATGCACGGTGACCAGAATGATGAAATAATTCTTTTGTAGCTAATCCGTGGATTGGATAGGAAAAAATACTCATTCTGCCCAGTTAACCATATCTCAAGATAACCTGATAGTCAGCGTATCAATAGACATTCTAGTGCCTAATAAAAACATATAGCTTGATAGAATTTCCTGAGAATGACTTCACTTTCAAAAGAGGCAACTGGAACAAGTTTTAAAATAGGTTCATCAGAGTGCATAAATAATTCAGCTTTTTTTCCCCCTACCCACAGCATTCTTATATGTAGCTCATCGCATAAAATAATACATATCCTTGATATTCTTTTGTTATCAAGATGACGTAAGTGTAATATGTTAAATAAAAAATTAACCTGTTATTTTAAATAAATATGTCTCTCAAAAAGTTGAAAGAAAATCATAGAATTTTGATTATCAGGAATAAACCAAATATATATATCCCATTCTTTTTCATTATAACTGATCTCCATAATCTCTTTAACTTTTCTAGTTGTGCCTCAGGTCTGATCCAAATAATTTGCTTATTTGTTCTATAATTTTGAATTCAACAAGTATTTATCAAACATTTATGGACCTAACACTGTGCCAGTTATCTGAGAATTTAAAAAGAACATAGAAGTCTTTCTAGGCTTTCAAGAAGCTCATGTTATTATCTTAAGAAGACATATGTCCATCATATAGTACTAGGAAAAGAATGTGGTCACATTTCAAATTTGTGAGCAAAAGAGTAAGTGAAATGAAAATTACTCAGGAGGAAGATGAGATGGAGAACAGTGAAATCTGATTTTATTTCTAATTGACTTCTCTTTATTATTTCCTATTTTCTATGCAAACTCTCTTTGCTTTTCTACCCATATTGTCCATGCATTCAAGGAAAGTAAAAGATTTAAAGTTTTCCTCTAAGTTTTAAAAAACGAACAGATTAGTTTGTCTACACACACACAGACACATATCATTCTACAATCATATATGTATGACTGTGTGATCATTTTTGTAGTATATTAAATCCATACAAATCAATGTCTCTATTCACCAAAGATAAAAAAAATTTCCTAAATATAATATGTGGGATATAATTTCTAGTTATAATGAAATGTAGGCTGAAAATTACTTTATTTCATGGTATTTCTGAATATACACCTGTACATGCACACACACACAACTATACCATTTTATATATACAACATGTGTAAAACTAATTTAATATATGCATACATATATAAAAACACACACATACCTATACATACATATGTGTACATGTGTGGGTTTGTTACTTTATCCTAAGAGACTAATTCTTCACTTAAACTTATAAACCAAAGCATCATCTAGTAGTCTTGGTGAAGCTTAAACCAAAAAACATGGCAAAGCAGTGGTAAATTAATGCTAGGCAAAAGTCATAGGTAATATTTTATAACAACTAGTTTTTAATTAACATAACAAGTATAACTATTAGTACCATCTTCCATATCATCTTCATTGAAATGAAATTCAGAAATAAAAAGAAAGTTCTCTTTTTGTTCTCTGGTGTAAGCAACTCTAAGGAAGTGAATTAAGTAAACATGAGCCTTGTGCATTTGATAAATATGTATGTCTTATTTCTCCTTTCCCACTGCTTTTCATCCAGCTGCAGCTGGGAATCAGGCAATAAATACTATTTATTTATTTTAATAGTATGCTTAGTGGAAGTATTACCAATATTTCCTAAGCTTAAAAACATCCCAAATGCATTTTACTGTGAGGCTCAGCATTTTCATAGTAATTTACAACTTAAAAAGGGTAAACTCTATTACTCTATGTCAAACCAACAACTGGGTAAGTGCGGAATGTTACCCTATGAAGTATGACCAAATTTATTACTGCAGTCATTAGTACATATTGATTCTGCTTATAACACCCCAAAGGGAATAGTAAACCTATTATGCTAGTGCTTGGTCTCTCTCTCTGGAACGAGCCAGGCTTGGCACTATCAAGTTTGAAGCAATGTCCAATTAGTTCAGCAATCAATGCTGCTCCTTTTGTTTTGGTTATAATTAATATGACTAGTCAGTGACATGAACTTCAAGATCTGTATCTTAAAATCAAATCTGAGAAACATTACTGCTCTTCTGCAAAGGCACCTTCACTCAAGTGCTTTTGGAAGTCACACATTTTCTATGTGATACCATTTATTTCTGTTTGTCTTCTTTAAGAAATAGCGTTCAAAGTTATAATACTGCCATGTACTACATAGTCTCTTATAGGCTCTTTTATTTCTATATCATAGACTTCAACATTTTATATTCATATTAACTTAGATAAGGTCCCATTAAATCCTAGTAAACATTCTTGGTAGTCAGTTTTCAGGACTTAGGTTTTCTCTTTATAATAGGAAACTGTTGCACATCTCAAATATATACAATTTTATTTATCAATTATACCTCAATAATCCCTCAGAAAACCTAAAACAAAACAAAGGAGAAAAAATAGCTAGAACTTCAGATCTGCCATTAGGGGGGCAGTTTACCCTAACTCGAGGTGTTATGAGCTGAATTTTGTACCTCCCCAAATTCATATGTTGAAGTCCCAACTACTAGTATCTCAAAGTGTAACTGTATTTGGAAATACAGTCCTTAAAGAGGTAATTCAGTTAAACTAACACCTTTAAGGCAGAGCTCTATTCCAATATATTTGACAACAGAGACATGCCTGTGAATAGGGGGGAGGACCATGTGAAGAGGCAAAAAGAGGGCAGCCCTCTGAAGCCAAGAAAGAGGTTTCAGAGGAAACCAAGGAAACCAAGGTTGGCACCTTGACCTTGAACTTCAGCATGCCAACCTGAGGAATGAGAAAATAAATTTCCGTTGCTTAAGCAAAAAATAATTAAAATAAATAAATTGCAGGCTTTTGGAAGAGAAGGTAGCTCCTGCTACCACTTCCACACCAAGAAAGTCAGTCTTTCTTCTCCCAGTTTTGTTTGCTCTTGCCAAGGCAGAGAATACTTTACTGGTTGGTAATATTAAAAATCACTGGCCCACCTTTACTAGCAGGCAGGTTCGCAGAGCTGGGTTTGCTTGGTTGTGCCTAAACCTGAGCTCTACTCTTTCACTTTCATGTATCATATGGTCAGTGAGAAGAGAAGTCGATTTGGACTTAAGGGGTTGCAGAGTCACTCATATCGCATTGGCATGTGACATGTGCATCAAATGCAGTTTCCCAGAGCTCTGCACTAGAGTAATTAATTATACTCCTGCCCCCTAGATGATACTATTCACTGTATATAATGAACCCACAGATTCACATAAAAAATGAAAGACTAGACCAAGGCAGAATTTAGTCATTTTGTAGTCCCTCATCATAAAATCATTAGACATAATTTAACTAAAATCTAACCTATGCTCTCCCAAACAAAACAAAATCTAAAACCCGTAATTGAGATACAGTTTGAATGTAAGTAATGCAGGATCTCTTATCCAGAGACATTACAGTTGTTCAAAAATTACTTGCAATCAGAATAATCAGGGGTAGGCAAACTGTGTCCTGCAGGACAAATCCTGCCCAAAGCTGTTTTGTAAGTTTTATTTGAACACAGTCATGCTCCTTAGTTTCTACAGTTTATGACTGTTTTTATATTACAAAAGCAAGATTGAACAGTTGAAACAGAGACAATATATACCACAAAGGCAAGACATTTATCTTATGACTCTTAACAGTAAGTTTGCTAACCCCCGGAATAGTCATACTTTATATATATAATGGTACTACTAGAATTCCTGGGCCAGCCTCTAATACAGAGTAGTTACTCGCTAAAGTTTACTGGATCGAATTCTGAATCTAATATAAATCTTTCATGTGAATTTTATAGATTGGGAGAAAACCTCAGTGTTAGAGATTGACCTAGATCTTTCTTTTCTCTCCTCCCTCCCTCTTGCCTGTCTACCTTCTTTTCTTCCTTCCTTTCTTCCTCCCTTTGTCCCTTTTTTCTGCCTCTTTTCTAGGTGTAAAAGAAGGAAAAAATACTAGCTTTGATTATCCCCCTTGATACTTGAAGAAATGGCTGCTACCACAGGCAGTGACCACCTTCCTCAAGCAAGTCCACAAACCTGTCTCACTAGGAATACCTCAGGACCCAGTCTTAGCTGTATCCCCCACATACTCTTGTATATCACCTAGGAGATGCTCTTATATACCCTCCTTTATTGTCATCAGCTAGACCCCATGACCTGACATTCCCTGCCCACCTGCTTGTACTCACTGACCTCGGTCCCACATCCTTCCTTAAGCTCTTCTGTCCATCTTATCTCTTAACTCAGGCAATGGAAAGTGAAACTGTCCCTCTGGTGATAGCTGGACAAAACCTCCAGCCAGCCCAGACCAGCCATACCGGTTTGCGCATAACACCTGACTTGCGCCTGAGTGAATGGACCATAGAGTGACCTCTAGAATGACTGACAATTATCTTTCCCTCATTGTAATGCTAAAGTCTCCCCTAAGGAGCCTAAGCCTCATTTACATAATATGCAATGTATGTATAGGCATGTTTTCTTAAGGCACATGCATGGTCTTATGCCTGCCTCTACATACAACGACAATGCTCCCTTATCAATACTCATCGTAACACTAATTAAAGGAAACCCATTCACCCTTGCTTGGAGAGTCACAGCTTTGGAAGTTATTCCTCATCATCTCCTTGTTTTCCTCGAATAGATTGACTTTGTGTGACCACTCCACCGGGTGCATCTGTGACTCACCAAGAAGTGAACTCATGTGGGTTTGGGTACATTATGACTCCAGTCACTCTACCATTTATGCAAGAAGATGCCTAAATAAAACCTTGCTTAAGCAGGAGGCATTGACTTGTCATTTTCATGGACTCGTGGGAAGGTCAATTTACAAACTTAAATGTTACAGAGGTGGTCATACTGAATTGTTACCTTGGTTCATGTTTAGTTCATGTTATCATTTCATGTTATACACAACAAATTTCATTTTATACACAACAGTATTTTTCATAGAAGCAATAAGAGATAAAGAGAGCTAGGGGGACTTGAGAGAAGTTGGGAAGAATAAAACTGGTAAGAAAGCTTTAGCTATAGTTAAAAAAAAAAAAACTGTCTGCAAATATAGAAGAAATAATTACTTCTTCCCAAGATGCTGCATCAATTTTTTTTCAAAATAAATTGAGTCATAAGCAATTTGTCTTTTCTCTGCTGCATCATTTAGAAGTTTATTTTCCTACATGGTTATATTAAGTTCCTGAATCATTTAATTTTGAATAAGCCCATTATGTCAGTTTTCATTACAGTGGTGTATATGCATAACAAATTGAACTAAAAATTAAACTAAAGAATCAAAAGAGACAAACACAGACATGATGCCCAATAATAACCTCAACAGAGCTGACTGAAAGTTTGGTCATTTCCAGTGTAAAAAAAGCAGGGAAGTTGTTAATCACAAACTTCATAAATTCACAGTCAAATCTTATATTTAAACCAGATTCTTTCCAAACTAACAGGCTTTGATTTTTATCTCATTGAATGAAAAATTTTAAGTATGTAAAAATGATTTATAATTATTAAGTTTTTAAAGTTGTAGGGAGAGAGGTAAGATGGTGGAGGAGTAGCGTGACCTTAAGCTTGACTCCTCCCTTGAACACAGTTAGATAAATATCAGTAACACAGCTAGATAAATATCAAATCTGAACACCTAAGAAATCCATTGGAAGTCTGCACATCTACAAACTGAAAAAGGCCCCATGGAAGGTGCAAACTGTGGAAAGGTGATTTGTGGGAGAAAAGAGCTCTGGGCACTGCCCTGGGGATGGAGTCCTGATCCTGGAGGGAGAGAAGGAGAGCAAGAGAGAAGGAGGAGAGAGAGAAAGTGCAGGGGGAAAAAGAGAGAGAGAGAGAGAACCTGTGCAGGGGACTGCACAAGAAAACCATTTACCGGGGCATCTGGGTGGCTCAGTGGGTTAAAGCCTCTGCCTTCGGCTCAGGTCATGATCCCAGGGTCCTGGGATCGAGCCCCACATCGGGCTCTCTGCTTGGCGGGGAGCCTGCTTCCTCCTCTCTCTCTCTCTCTGCCTGCCTCTCTGCCTACTTGTGATCTCTGTCTGTCAAATAAATAAATAAAATCTTTAAAAAAAAAAGAAAACTATTTACCAAAACCATTGACAAGGAAAAAAGAAAGGATTACAGTACAGCCATTTTTTTAATAAACATTAGAGCACAGAGTCTGATGTTTCAGAGGTCTGGGACACTGTCAGGGTCATGACTGAGGAGCTGAGCAGGGCTCCAGTGGGGAAACAGGGTGGAGGCCCAGCAGCTGGCAGTCTGAGCATCTCCAGGGTCACACAGGAAGAAGCAGTTCCCCTGCTTGGAATGCATTTGGTAGAGTGATACTGCCTCGCCACCAGCGAAGGACCCTATGGACACCATTGAGCTGCCCTGCTTACCAGTATAGGAACAACGACTCCAGCTGAGGGCAGCAACGCTAGCAGCCTGTGTGTTGCTATTTATCATTAACTCAGAACCCCTTCCTAGTCCTGCACCTGTGTTCTGGGATAAGCCAACAACCACAACAACACAACAAGACCCACCCCCAAAGGATCAGTGCAGTGCATGCTTGGGTGGGGTGGAGGTGGGGTGCAGGGGTGGGTCTCTAAAATATGGGGATTTAAAACACAGCTGCACCTGAGATAAAACACTGTTTGGCAGATGAACAGCTTAGACACAGAGAGGGCGAAGGCTGGGATCTGACAGAAACCGGGGACACAAGAGGGGTAATTTTTTGCCCATCTATGAGAGCTTTCTGAAAATAAGTGATACACATTTCCTGTTCCAGAGAAGAGAGATGGTGGCAAAGCCATTTTCTCCCCAAACCAGCAGCTTGATTGACCTCAGTGTGCAAAACAGCATCACCAAGTGGAGAACAGAGCTTCCTTAGCAAGCACTGGCTCCCTGCACCACACTCCGGGATCTTCATTAGGGTAATTACACCTGAGATTCAGCGCAGAAACCCCTCACCCACAACAAGTCTACTAATCAGAGTGCTGGAAACCTTTAGCTCTAGAGGAAACAAAATACAGCTTCCTTTGGGTTTCTTTCTTTCTTTCTTTCTTTCTTTTCTGTCTTTGCTTCGTTTATTTATTTATTTTTTGGTTACAGAGAGAGCATTTTTAAATTTTTTTTTTAATTTTTATATATTTTTTTAATTTTTCAAAAAGATTTTATTTATTTATTTATAGGACAGAGAGAGAGATCACAAATAGGCAGAGAGGCAGGCAGAGAGAGAGGGAGAAGCAGGCTCCCTGCTGAGCAAAGAGTCCGATGCAGGGCTTGATCCCAGGACCCTGAGATCATGACCTGAGGCAAAGGCAGAGGCTTTAACCCACTGAGCCACCCAGGCACCCCTATTTTTTAAAATTTTTGAATTCCTTTTCTTATACTTTCTTTCTAGCTTTTTTCTATCAAGCTTCTCATAACAAGTCAGACCAAAACACACCCAGGGTCTAGCTTACTTAATTCATTTTATCTTTTTAATTTTTCATAATTTTTATTTTATCTTTCTTTTCCTTTTTTTTCTTCCCCTCCAAAACAACAAGACAGAGGAATTCACCCCAAAAGAAAGAACAGGAAGAAATGATGTCAGAGATTTAATCAGATATAAGTAAGATGCTTGATTCAAAATTTAAAACAACAATTATAAGGATATTAGCTTGGCTTGAAAAAAGCATAGAAGTCCTAGAGCACTACTTACTGCAGAAATAAAAGAATTTAAAGCAAGCTAGTCAGGCTGAAATTAAAAATGCTATAACCAAGATGCAAACTGGAATGGATGCCATAAACACACGAATGGACAAAGCAGAGGAACAAATCAGTGATTGAAGATAAAATTATGGCAGGGCGCCTGCTGGCTCAGTTGGTTAAGTGACTGCCTTTGGCTCATGTCATGATGCTGAAGTCCTGGGATCAAGTCCTGCATTGGGCTCCCTGCTCAGCAAGGAGTCTACTTCTCCTTCTGACTTTGCCCCTCTTGTGCTCTCTCTCTCTCATCTTCTTCCTCTCAAGTAAATAAATAAAATCTTTTTTAAAAATGGGAAATAATGAAGCTGAAAAGAAGAGGGAAACAAAGGTAATGAACATGACGGTAGACTTTGGGAACTCAGTGACTTAGTAAAATGGAATAACGTTCATATCATAGGAGTACCAGAAAATGAAGAGAGACAAAAAGAAACAGAAAGTTTATTCAAGCAAATTATTCAAGCTGAAAACTTCCCTAATCATAGAAAGAACACAGACATCAAAATCCAAGAAGCACAGAGAACTCTCATTAAATTCAACAAAAGCCAACCATCACCAAGGCATATCATAGTCAAATTCACAAAACCCACAGACAAGGAAAGAACCCTGAAAGGAGCAAGGGAAAAAAAGGTCCTTAACCTAGGAAGGTTAAAATGAAGACAGATTAGGTTTGCACCAGATCTGTGCACAAGAAGTTTGCAGGCCAGAAGACAGTGGAAGGATATATTCAACATGCTGAATGGAAAAATATGTGGCCAAAAATACTTTATCCAGAAAAGCTCTCATTCAGAATAGGAGAGATATTTTCCGAGACAAAAACTAGAGTTCGTGACTAATAAACAAGCTCTGCAAGAAATATTAAGGGGGATGCTTTGAGTGGAGAAAAAAAAAAAAGACTAGAAACAACCAGAAAACATCACCAAAAACACCAATTCTACAGGTAACGTAATGACACTAAATTCATATCTTTCAATAATCACTATGAATGTAAATGAACGAATTGCTCTCACCCAAAGACATAGGGTATCAGATTTGATAGAAAAAAAAAAGATCCATCTATATGCTGCCTACAAAAGACTCATTTTAGACCTAAAGACACCTGCCTAAGGGGATAGAGAACAATCTATCCTGCTAATGGATATCAAAGAATTCAGAGTAGCCATACTTATATCAAATATATTTTAAAACAAAGACTATAACAAGAGATGAAGAAGATTATTGTATCATAATTAAAGGGTCTATCCATCAAGAAGAGCTAAGAGGGACGCCTGGGTGGCTCAGTGGGTTAAAGCCTCTGCCTTCAGCTCAGATCATGACCCCAGGGTCCTGGGATTGAGCCCCGCATCGGGCTCTCTGCTCAGCAGCGAGCCTGCTTCCTCCCTCTCACTCTGCCTGCCTCTCTGCCTACTTGTGATCTCTCTCTGTCAAATAAATAAATAAAATCTTTAAAAAAAAAAAAAAAGAAGACCTAACAGTTGTAAATAAATATGCCCTCAATTTGGGAACACTCAAATATATAAATCAATTAATAACAAACATAAAGAAACTCATTGACAATAATACAATAATAGGAGGGAACTTTAAGAGCTCACTTACAGCAATGGATAGATCATCTAAGCAGAAAATCGACAAGGAAACTAGCTTTGAATGGCACATTGGACCAGATGGACTTAACAGATATATTCAAAACATTTCATTTTAAAGCAGCAGAACACACATTCTTTTCAAATACATACAGAATATTCTCCAGAATAGATCATATACTGAGTTATAAATCAGCCCTCAATACATACAAAAAGACTGAGATCATACTGTGCATATTTTCAGACCATGACGCAATGAAACTTGAAGTCAACCACAAGAAAAAATTTAGAAAGACCACAAATACATGGAGATTAAAGAACATTCTACTGAAGAATGAATGGGTTAACAAGGAAATTAAAGAATAAGTTTAAAAAGCACGTGGAAACAAATGCAAATCAAAACATGACAGTCCACACCTTTATACTTCAGCAAAGTTTGTCCTAAGAGGGAAGTATATTGCAATACAGGCCTTCCTTAACAAGCAAGAGAAGTCTCAAATACAAAACCTAACCTTACATGTAAAGGAGCTAGAAAAGGAACAGCAAATAAAGCTTAAAGCCAACAGAAGACAAGAAATAATGAAGATTAAAGCAGAAATAAATATTACAGAAACAAACAAAACCAGAACAGTTCAACAAAACAGAGCCAGTGCTTTGAAAGAATTAACAAAACTGAAAAACCCCTACCCAGACTTATCGAAAAAAAAAAAAAAAAAGATAAGAACCATATGATCTTGTCAATAGATACAGAAAAAGCATTTGACATAATATAGCATCCATTCTTGATAAAAATCCTCAATAAAGTAGGGATAGATGGAACATACTTCAACATCATAAAGGCCACATATGAAAGACCCACAGTTAATATCATCCTCAATGGACAAAAACTGAGAGTTTTGCTTCTATGGTCAGGAACAAGGCAGGGATGTCCACACTTACCATTATTACTACTTAACATTGTACTAGAAGTCTTAGCCTCAGCAATCAGACAACAAAAAGAAATAAAAGGCATCCAAATTGGCAAGGAAGAAGTCAAACTTTCACTGTTTGCAGAAAACATGATATTCTATATAGAAAACCTTAAAAATTCCACCAAAAAATTGCTAGAACTAATACATAAATTCAGCAAAGTTGCCGAAGATGTGAATAGACATTTTTCCAAAGAACACATCCAGATGGCCAACGGACATATGAGAAGATGCTCAACATCACTCATAATCAGAGAAAAATAAATCAAAACCATGATGAGATACCACATCACACCTATTAGAAGGGCCAAAATTAACAATACAGGAAACAGCAAGTGTTGGTGAGGATGCAGAGAAAGGGGAGCTCTTTTCACTGTTAGGGGAATGCAAACTGGTGGAGCCACTGGAGAACAGTATGGAGGTTCCTCAAAATGTTAAAAATAGAACAACCCTACAATCCAGCAATTGCACTACTAAGTATTTACCCAAAGGATACAAAAATACAGACTCAAAAGTGTACATGCACCCTCATGGGTATAGCAGCATTATTAACAATTGTCAAACTACAGAGAGCCCAAATGTCCATTGACTGATGAATGGATAAAGAAGGTGTGGTATATATATGCAATATACTATTACCCAAGCATCAGAAAGAACAAAATCTTGCCATTTGCAATGATGCAGATGTAATTAGAGTGTATTATGTTAAGTGAAATAAGTCAATAAGAGAAAGACAAATACCATATGATCTCACCTATATGTACAATTTAAGAAAGAAAACAAATGAACATATGGGAAGATGGGTGGGGGAAGCAGAGGGAAAAACAAACTGCAAAATACTCTTAATGATAGAGAACAAACTGAGGGTTGAAGTAGGGAGGTGGGCGAGGGAGGATCTAGTTGGGTGATGGGTATTAAAGAGGACATTTGGGGCGCCTGGGTGGCTCAGTGGGTTAAGCCTCTGCCTTCAGCTCAAGTCATGATCCCAGGGTCCTGGGATTGAGCCCCGTGTTGGGCTCTCTGCTCAGCTGGGAGCCTGTTTCCTTCTCTCTCTGCCTGCCTCTCTGCCTACTTGTGCTCTCTGTCTGTCAAATAAATAAATAAAATCTTAAAAAAAAAAAAAAAAGAGGACATTTGTTGCAATGAGTGCTGGAAGTTATATGTAAGTGATAAATCACTGAATTCTACTCCTGAAACCAATATTGCACTGTATGTTAATGAATTAAAGTAATAGCTGATGATAGATAGTAGTTTTTAAAGTTGTATGAGAAGTGTTTAGCTGCGTATTTATTTACTTTATTATTATTATTATTTTAAAGATTTTATTTGTAAGTAATCTTTGCACGCAATGTGGGGCTCAAACTTTAAAACCCCAAGGTCACGTTTACCAGCTGAGCCAACCAGTTGTCTCCTATAATGTGTTTAAATGCTACCTCTAACAGTTCTTTGAAAATTGATGCATAAATATTATCATTTTAAGCATTCTCTACTAAACTATCCAAAAATACCTCTGTCACCTTGTTCATCATTCAAATCACAAAAGGCATGTGCCATTTACATTGCTTTAACTCACAGGCTTCCAAAGGGACTGGGGAAGGACAAGAGAGGAAAGAAATTGTTTAATTGACCATGAATAGCTTACATTAATATAGAAAATATTGGAATTCAGAGTCAAATTATCCCTACTGTGCATCTGGACACCATACTGCTTTTGGTAAACATATTTTAAATTTAAAACAAGAGGTAAATATCGTAAAATAACTTCATATATGTATATATTCTATCTGAGTTCTTTTCCCAATTCTTCTCCCTTATACTTCTACTATATACTATGTATGGGAAAATAAGAAATGAAAATAACATTTATTAACATCGTATTTCTCATGACATTTATTTCCAAATGAAATATGAATTTACAAATAAAATGTTGGTATGAAAAATGTAAAAATTCTAAAAAGTTCTCAAATGTAATATTTTGGAAGTCACTTCTTTGAGCCTCTTAAATACATCTTATCCATCTGTTGGTTCAATATGGCATCCTCTAGGACTCTTGCATAACATTTACACCTTTTCAATTTTATGACTAAATATGTTGATGGTGCTTGTAAAAAACACCAGTATACAATGTAACTGGTACCTCATGTCAGGAATCCAGGCAGCAATCCTGTACTCTCATTTCGAGATGCTCCTTATCTCTTTTAGCTCTTACAGCATCTTAAAGTTGACATGCCATACTGAGCCAGAAACCTATAGCATGGTAGCCCATTTATGTTCTCCCTTTTTCGAAACAAATAGGTTTCTGCTAACCCTGAATATATGAGAATATATATATATATATTCCTCCATTAAGACATATGTAAGGCTTATATTATAAGTGACCAGACGACCAGAGTTTCTTCTCAATTGTCCAGTGCCAAAACAGACAGCATTCTAAATGATTAAATCTGTTCCTGCTCAATTTTACAAGTAATTTTGAAGAATAATTACCCCTAAAAATATAATTAATTTTCTTCTCTCAGGGATTTTTGAGGTATAGTAGGGGTACAATGTAAATGGCCACCAGACGTAAATTCTTCAGATATTATCTAGTATGATTATACTAGGCCACCGTTATTAATTTAACCTCTATTGGAGCACAGAACAGAGTAGGGAGAGATGAGGTATTTATTGGTTGACAAATAAAACCTAAAAATACCTCATGTAGTCCAAGTTAATTGAAGAAAACCCTCAAATAAGCAATATCATATATTAAATTGAGCCCCATACTTCCTGAAATGCATGAGGAAAAGAACAAGGGATTATTAGACTCTGCCTTCAATTTCCAAACCCACTTTCCATGACACTCAAACCAGTCACTCGACATTATTAACTAAACCCACACCCTGATCTACAGAGAATGCAAAAGTCTACCAAGACCTTCAGTCTGTATTAGAATTATAGTACAGTAGTTCTTACTAACATTTTCACTGTAGTTGCCACATAAATGTTTGATGGATGAAATATACCTAATGTTAGAGAAGAATGAACTTATGTCCACAAGAAGTGTAGAGGTACAGGCCAAGAAGATGATTACAAGTGAGAAATTTAATTAAATTCTCATTTAACTTACAAATTCCTAAATATTTTTTTCATTTTGTTCTATTTATAGGTGGGCTCAAATTTGAGCATATTTTAATCCCTGACTATTGAAAAAAATTAACAGTTTGGGAAATGTCATCAAATACTCCCAACAAATAAATCCATCTACACTACTATATAGCCTTAAGTACTCAAATAGTCCAATTTGAAAAGTACAACTGTATGGAATCCTGGTGGGTGGTTTATACTGTGGAGTCTTTCACCAGCTGCTATAGACTGAAAGTTTGTGTCATTTAAAATTCATATGTTGAAACCAATCTCCAAAGTAAAGGTATTTGGAAGTGGGGCCTTTGTACCATGATTAGATTATGAATGTGGTACCCTCATGAATGGGATTAATGCTTTAATAAGAGACATTGCTGTGTTCCCTTGCCCCTTCAGTCATGTGAGTTTATGTGAGTCATGTGAGTTTTTTCTCACAGTGAGAAAACCACTCTGAACCAAGAAGTAGACTCTTGCCAGACACTGAATCTTCTGGCACCTTGATCTTGGACTTCCTAGGCTCCCAACCTGTGGAAATAAATTTCTGCTGTTTATAAGCCACCCAATCTATGGTATCCTCTTATAGGCCCAATGAGTAAGATGCCTACCTTGATTGAATTAAAATCTCTTTTTCTTTTTTTCCCTGTTTGGATTCCAATCCCCTAGAAAATCTATGATCTCTGATTACTAAGATTGTTAATGACTTACTTGTTTTACTTATTCATTCTTCCAGTCACACAGCAAATGTTTATGGAGAATCTACTCTGTTCCAAGCAGTGTTGTAGACACTGGGAATAGAAATGAATAAAAACCAATCATGCAGTGAGGTCATGTCGTCATCATCATCATCATCGTCATCATCATCATCATCATCATCTTCATCATCATCAAAGAGCTAAGCTTAGAGTTACAAATCCATGCAAACAACAATGGCAATGTCATCAGTGAAGACAGGGACAAGCCATGTGTGAACTACTTTTTTGTCCTGTTCCCTTAGCAAAAATGCTCCAAATCTATTTCTAGTAAAAGAACCCTTCTGACAGCAAATCTGAGGCCTATTATAACTTATTTCTTTAACTCTCCAAACCTACTGAATTTTGTATAAGGTGAATCCCCAAAAAATGTTGTTACTGATGTTCACTTAAATGACTTGTTTAAACATTGTTGATGAATTCATTCTTTATTCATCAGAATTTGTATTATTATTGTATTCTTAATTCATCATAAATTGTATCAGAATAATAAATAGTAGCTGAAAAAAATTTTTTAAGTCTTTCTGCCTTTCCAGAATCCATCATTGCCTTCCTGGCCCATAATGTGTAGCAGATTCTTCCTGCCTAACTAGGTTCTCCTATTCCTGCCTTCAATTAGCCAGATTTGCTCTGCTGATGGGTTTCAGTTCTTCTCCAGTTTCCAAGCAAATTATTGGCATCCTCAAAATCCTAATTTGAAGCTGTGTGTGTCTTCAAATTGAAAGCTAAGACTTCTGGAAGATACTTCAGTAAATTCAATGTATGCCCTGTCTCTTAAAACTCCAAACAATTCTAAATTAACATCTTACTGGCAGAGCTGTATTTATAGGGGAAAGTCAGCTTTCAAAGTATTGCTCTTAGAAATACACATCCAACCACTTAAGTAATGACTTGCCTTCAGAAAGTACAAAGTGCTGAGCTGTCCTTGAACCACATTCACAATTTCTTTCAGCAATGACCTGAAGACAACAATGTGTACTCTGAAAGGGGATTGCCACAATTTTTAATCTGCCTGGCTTTCTGATCAGGCAAAATATAAATCATTTAATCAGCTTCCAACTGAGCATCGGGTACAACTAGTATAAATTTTCCTTCATAAAAGTTTCATCAAAGCTGGGATGGCTTCATTGCCTTATCTTTTGCTAGAGAAATTACAGTCTGTGAAGATTGGCTGGTAGTCATATGTGATTGATAGGCTTGGGGTGGATGGCCTTCATGCAGAGGAGTTCAACTCTATAAACAGTCTTTTCAGTCACTTCCATCTTCCCTTTAAAATAATGTTTTGCTTCATTTACTGCCAAGGAAAAGCCAACTAATAATTGTTTTTTGGTTTGTGTGTTTGTTTCTTTTGAAAATTCTTACTTCCATCAGCTTACAGATAGAAAAAAATTAGCAGACACAATCTTCAATACAATAATTGTTTCTTATAAGCTAACACATGTATATGAATAGCTAGAAAACTGAAGATAATCATAAGGCTTGACATAGTTTCAAACTGATATTTATAAAATGACTATTATTAAATTGTGTGTTGTTATTGGTTATTTTGATATAATATCTGTGGGGCTATAAAATGGAATGTACCTCCAATTGAATGAAGAAAATGTGGATTCCAAAACTTCCTTAATGATATCACTAAATCAACTTGCTTCTTTTGCTTTTGTGATATTAAAATTGATACCATGCAGGTAGAAAAAAAATCATCTAAGGAATAATAAACACTATTCAGAATAAAAGAGGATAGTGCAAAACTCCTGACAGAATGACTAAAGAGTTCTAATTATGAAATATTTGTAAGACAAGTAATATTATATCTGTCCAGTACTGGCCTCATCAAGAACTAAGACATAAATCAATTCTAACAAGTAAACAGGTAAGTTAATTTTAAGGAATCTAATTTGTAGTAGGCTTACATCACTTGTAATGTATTTCAATTTAAAAGGCCCATCATTTCATATTTTCAAATCAATAAGTATATAAATTGCTTTACATTCCAATCCCATGTAGTTTAATTTAATGTGTTTTTGTTGATTTATAGTAAAGCTCAAAATGGGGCAAATAGATATAGTAATTTGACTCAAATATTAAACATTCATCTGAAAAGACTAGAGATAAGTTAAACATTAACAATATATGTCCCAGAGGCTAAGATTTATATACTTTGAAAACTATCATCATGCAATCAATTAAAATTCCTTAACACAAATCAATTAATTGTCACAAGTATTACTGGTCATGGAAGAATCTAGAATAATCATTCTAACTGTTAACAAAGTGAGTTTTCTCCCCAAATGGAAAAGTACAATACCAGGTTGTTACATGTGTAACAAAGTGAATAAAGGAATCCATGATTATGATGTTAAACAGGTAGGGCTATCGAGAAAAAAAGCTCTTAAAAACAAGAAGAGGGCAAGAATCCCAAGAAAGTCAACCATAATCAACTTCTCAATCAAGAAATCCAGTCAGTTGTAGAGTGGCTGAGGCTCTCACATCCTGTGCACCACAATTCAACCCATGAAAGGTCATTAAGCCATAACAAAAATGGAATTCTGAAAGCTTCCAAAGGCAACTTTGTCTCCAACTTTCCAGGTGAATAGCTAGCTCATTGAGGAATCCACAAAATCCAGGTTCCAACATTTTTCCACAGGTTCTTTCACAGTTTTCTTCAACTTTAATGGACAGGGGAGGTGCCTGAGCATTGACTCAAATGTCTTAGACCTTGGTGAATCTTTTTCCAGATATGAATCAGATGGCCTGGCATGGGCCTGGTCCTCCCCATCGTCACACACTCTTCAAGGATACCTGATGGGCACTTACTGATACTATTGTTCATCTACATGAACACAAAAAATGAAAAAAAATTTCAAGTAACAGAATACATTCTAAATGTGCATTCTTGTTCACTAAATGAAGGCAATAAGAACTGATTTGAGGGAGAAATTTTACAATTTACAATTTCTGATCCTTAGTGTGCTTAGCTACAGAGAATAGGGGAAAAGGTGAAGCAAGGACTATTAAAACAATAGATGTCAAAACCACTGCGCTTGATTTATGTTTCTATTCCAGGAGGATAAAACAACACGTTTCAGTGAGAGTGATGTTACTGGCCTGTTAGTCTCATTTAGCCTGAAGTTTAACGTTCATCATCTTTATTCTTCACTGTAGAGTTTTAGGCCCATGTGTGTTAGCTCAAAGAAGTTCTAGTCCTTTACATGTCAGTGCTTCCCCTTCTCAAGCGAAATGTAACACCATTCAGCTAGTTGCATAGTGCAGAAATCTCTAAGGGCAATCAATTTCTTAAATTCTTAAATGTTTCTTAAATATATGAATTAATGAAAGAAAGTCTCTTTGTAATATTATCATCCTTCCCCATATCTTATCTATTGAAAAGCTACATCAGTTTTACCCTATTTCTCCATTTCTAGAAAATTATCAGACAGGTTCAAACTTCATCATCTCACAGCCACACTCATTCACATACCCACAGACTAAATAATGGAACCAGAAGACTCCTTCATGACCCCTCTCCTGATTTAAACTTCTGGTGGCTTTATACTGCTCTTTAACATGTATATAAAATCTTCTATAGTATTTTCCCTACTATCCTCCTTACCTAAATCTGTTATTTTGGTTCCATCCACACTACTATACCTATATTTGTACCAGACTCATCTTCTGTGAGTCCTTCTTGTCCACTCTGCTTGTTCATGCTTCTTCCTTCCATAGGACTTTTTTTGTACTTTGTCTCTGTGTGATCCTCTTTGCACTCAGCATCTTATAAATGCTTATGAATCCTTCATATTTCAGCTTGAATGTAACTTCCCAGGGGAAAGTTTCATGTCTTTCTCCCTAAGGTCAAATCAGAATATTATAAGAAAATATAACCCATGTAGTTTTCCTTTGTAGCTTGCCACAGATGAATTTTACATTTTTAAACACTTGATTAAAAATTATTTTCTAGGGGAGGAGCAAAATGGTGGGAATAGGAGACCTAAATTTTATGTGGTCCCAGGAATTCAGCTAGTTATCAAGCCATTCTAAATGCCTACAAACTCAACAGGAAATCAAAGAAAAGAATGACAGCAATTCTATGAACAGAAAAGTGACCACTTTTTGGAAGGAAGGACTTGTGGAGAAGTGAATCTGAAGCAATATTTGGAATGATAAATCACAGCAGAGAGGGAGCCTCAGTCAGCCAGCTTCTGGCAAGTGATAGAACAGCAGAGCATGAAATCAGAACTTTTAGAAGTCTGTTCCACTGTGTGATGTTGCTCCAGAGGCTAAGTGGGGGGTGGAACCCTCCCTGGGACAGTGTGGTCTCAGGACTCATGGGGTCACAGAAAGACTGGGGATGTATGAGTTTGGCAGAGCTCCCAGGTATTAGGGTGGGGAAGCTGGCTGCAAAGATGGAGCAAAGGAAGGGAGTCTCAGCTTGGGGTTGCCATAAACTGTGATCTGTGGCACAGTTGGGCCACTACTCTTCAAGCAGGGACCCAACAAGAGGCAGATCTGGGGAGACTCCCTTCCTCCCCTGGGAGAAGCTGCATGGGAGCACACTGCAGGAATCTGCTGGCTTTGGAGACTCCAAACAGGGTCATGTGCCAGAGATAGAAATGCTCAGTTACAGGTCAGGTGAGCATGGAGCCTGGCCAGAGACCAGGGAGACAGGAGTGCTTTTCTCTGAGGGTCATGTGCCAGAGATAGAAATGCTCAGTTACAGGCCAGGTGAGCATGGAGCATGGCCAGAGACCAGGGAGACAGGAGCACTTTTCTCTGAAGGCTCATTAAGGAGTGGGACCCTAAGTTCTCAGCTCCTCCATGGCCAGAGATTGGGAGACTGCCATTTTCATTTCCATCCTCTGAAGCTGTACAGAAAGCTTTCAGAGAAAGCTAGAAAGAGCAAACCCAGGCAAATTACTAGGCCTGACCCCCACCCAGCAAGAGCAGTGCAATTCCACCTGGGACAAAGATATTTGAGAATCACTGCAACAGGCCCCTCCCCCAGAAGATCAGCAAGAACATCCACCCAAGACCAAGTTTACCAATGAGAACTGCAAAACTCCAGTGCTAAGGGAATAGAGCACATAGAATTCATGGCTTTTTCCCCATGATTCTTTAGTCTTTCAAAGTTAATTTTTTAGATTTTCTTAATTTTTTTCTTTTTCTATTTTTTTGAATTTTTCTTCTTTCCTTTTTCAAACATCTTATATTATCAGTTCCTTTTTAAAAATCTTTCTTAATTTTCATTTTTACAGTCATATTCTATCTCTTCATTGTATTTGACCTTATTTTTTGTATATATATGTAAGTTTTTGTTTCTTTAAAATTTTGGGATACAGTTTCTTCTAACAGACAAAAATATACCCTAAATCTAGTGTATGGCTTTGTTCTAGTCTCCCACCTGATCACATTCTCTCTCTTTTCTTTTTCTTTCTTTTTTCAAACAACTTCTTATCAATTCCTTTTTTAAAATCTTTTTTAATTTTCATCTTTACAGTCATATCCCATCCTTTCATCATATTTACTCTTATTTTTGTGTATATATATGTTATTATTGCTATTGCTATATCATATAAATTGATTAGAATTATTCTTAATTGTGTGCAAGTCATATCTAAATGAAAATATTAGAAATTAAGTTATATAAAAATAATTTGTTAAATGATTAACTTACCTTATTTACTTTATACTGGTGAAAATGGTTTATTCATATTTTTTCTACATATTAATTATGACTGGAAGGCTTGTTTTGACTAGGAGGATAGAGGATCAAAGTTAGTTATAAGTTGTCTTATTAAGAAATAGAGGTAGAAACATGGCTGACAGTAATAAAAGTCAAACAAGGAAAGATGGTAAAATGGGAGGTGGAAGCATAAGAAAAGAATTCACATAAATGTTGATGGTCAAGATACTTGGAAGGCAGGAAGAGCTAGGAAGGTACTCATCTTTTAGATTTTAATTTATGAGTATAATGTATGGGTGGTAACCACATTAGGCTCAAGAGTTAGCCAGAATTTCAGCTAAGAACATAAGATGCAAAATGTAGCATAGGGAAAGACATGTCTTATTCATATTTATATCTCAGGAACCTATAGTAATTTTAGGGAACTTAGCATGAGCTTGAGAAATGGTTACTAATTGAGAACTGAGTGTTCAATGTTGTTCTCGACTCATGCTGGAGAGCGGTACATGTAAGTCTGTAAAAGACAACTTGGAGATAGACTATTGGGGGGGTCCCGACTGTTCAGATGGATTAGGTTTTATTAGATTTCCATATAGCATCACAAAACATTTTGAAACATGAATCACGTTTTAAAGAAATACTTTAGAAAGATGTCCTCAATAGCTGTATTCAGGACAGATTGCATTCAGAACAGATTGGAGTAAGAGTTTTCAAGCTATAGCTGTCATTTCTGTCAGGGAAAACCACTCATCTGAGGAAAAAAACAGAAGGAAAGGACTAGAAAACTGAAATTTACTTTTTTTTTTTTTTTAAATGCCAGGCACTACATTACACACATCAGGAACATTTTCTGATTTCCTTCTCTTTCTCAAAAATGTTTTCATACACATTTTTATATGAGAAATTTGAGGTTCAGATATTTTAAATAATGAAAATTACATAGACAGTGAGAAGAAGTAGATGTTAAAAAAAATTCAATTGAGTAACTGACAATCTAACTGGCTTTTTAAAACAATTTATGAATCGTTTAGCATTCCATCTAGGAAGTAGAGGGGAAGTTCTAAGGAGTTGTACAAAATGGAAAGTTTTCATAGGAACAAGGTTGGGGCAAGAAAGTTATTAGCAAAACAAAAGGATTTTTCCAGGCAAGGTTGATTTCCCTTAGGGAGAAAACAGGGGATCTTATCATACAGATTACCTCATCTTCCTTTGCAGAATGGAAAGGGCCCCAGTGGCAGATGACTTCATTGCCATTGATCAGAAAATAACTGACTGACTAGCTAGGACTACATTTCTGGGGAGGTTAAAACTTCAATTACATTAGGTATTAAGCCCTGGTTTAAGGACTTGGCCTAAGCGACACCATTTGGGGTCTGTGGTTTTCTTCTTTACACAGGATTTAATTCCAACTTTATTCTTAAAAAAATATTTTTTCTACTATAACAAAAGTTATATTCTGGGATACACCTATTTCAAGAAAGCTAATTAGATTATATGGGAGAGCAAGTTTGAATATCAGTGTTGTAGATTAAGAGTTTAATGAGTTCGTGGCTACACTCCCCATAGAGAGGATGAGCCTAGTTTTACCTTCCCTGGAATGTGTACAGGGTCTGTGACTCCTTTTGATCAATGGTATATGAGAGAAATGACACCGCATATCCTCTAAGGGTGGGTCATAAGCCTTGGAGCTTCTGCCAAGTCTTTTGGAATACCCACTCTGGGGAAAGGTAGCCACCATATAAAAAACCTGACTCTCTAAGATCACCAAGCTTCAGGATCCTCAAGTCAGTTGGAGATGCAGAATGAGATGCATGTGAAGAGAGGGCAAGTCTACAAAGTAGCAAGGCTCCAAACACGTGTGTGTGTGTATGCGTGAAGATAATGGATTGTTCAGTCCCAGCCACCCTGCTGATGCCAGGAGAATCAGGCACGGACTGCCCGTCCGAGTCCTTACCCAATTCCTGACTCCCAAAATTATAATCAAAATCAACAGTTGTTTTGAGTTTCTGGGTTTTAGGGTAAAATGTTGAGTAGTGATATGTAACTGGAATACCCAAGAATAGCAAAAGTCACAATACTGCTATCGACTATTTTTTTAAATGACATATCAAATGGTGTTGAAGATACTAGTGAACATTGACCCTTACATGGATGATCTAATAATTGATGATAAGTTAAACCAAATTAATTTACTAAGGTAAAATAACACACACACACACACACACACACACACACACACACAGCAAACTTAAAAAAAAAAAAGCAGTCGAAAATGAAATGGGAGGAGAGAGGAAAATGCTACTAATCAGCAATGATTTGTCAAACAGGACTCATTCTGATATTTGCCGTGCTTTATCTCCAAGGGTCATTTTTAAAAATCCTCCTCACCTCTGTGGGAATCCTTTAGCCCTAGTGACCCACCTTCAGTGACCAACCCTACAGCTAGGTCAGTTAAAATCAATTCTCAGTTAAAAATCAACCTACAAGGAAAGACTTAAAGAAAAAGAGAGAAAGATTTGACAAGGGTTTTACTGAAGCCTCTTTGCACTTTACACATTTTGGGCCTAGAAATGTAATAAGCATTTGCTAGTTATCCTGGGAAAAGCTATTTTCTCTCCTCTCAGCTAGACCAAAAATTGAGGCTAAAATGCTTTGTCTAAAAAAATCTCCTTTTTCAAAGAAACTAATATTAGACTGTAAACTAAGAAAGGTGCTGTGCTTTCAGAAAGCATTCCACCCAACTCATTGATTGTTTCCTGCTCGTAGATAATCCTGAGTAAGTATGCTCATTGATTTATGTCAGTTCTAAAAGCCCCAATTCTCCTGAATTATTCTAGTGCATTTCAAGCCAACCAATTCTAATTCATTTCTTTAATCAATGGACTGCATAAGAAATTTTCAGGTATTTCAATAAGATTTTTCAAATGTGTAAAACACATTTTAAATGCTCATATCTTCTCTAAATATTTCATATTTCAAAATGATCTGTTGGTGAGAACCATGGTCCTTTAAGTGACGTTAAAAATATGTGTTCTTAGCTCATATACTGCAATCTGTCAAAGACCTTTAGTGTCTCTGACAGCCCTTAACGATTTGATCTGGGCATTTGTTTCTATGTTGTCTTCAGTGATGATACTCAATCAGCATAAGATTCTAGTAGCCATTTGACTTTAGATAATAACAGATGTAAATCATTATTGTTGCATAGGCTGGGAAATGTGGAGTTCTTCTTTAAATTGGTGCAATTGCTTTTATTTTCCTTTCTTAAAATTTATCATAAATACCAGCAATTGACAGGTTTTGCTTTTTCATAGATTTTCTACAGTAAATATTGAAATATGATGAGACATAAAACATTTCTATAGGTAATACAGCACAATAACTCAAACAGAACAACTTTCACATTGTTCACATCTGTCTCCCTCATGTAAATGAATTTATCATGTTTTCAAATCCATAGGCTCCGGCTGCTTGGAAAAGAAATGACTTCTCTTACACCACACCAAGAAAATTAAACAAAGATAAGATAAGATATTGGGCTTATTTGCACACATATATCCTCTGCACTTAATAGTACCTGAAATGCAGTGGGTGTCCACAAGTAGTTCCTGAATTGATTAAGAAATGAGTAGACATTTTAATTTTTCACAAGTTACTATTAGAGGAGTTAAATAATATAATTATCCAGAATGCAACCTCTATCCCCGAGTAAACAGTCAAGAAAGTTTAACTCTTGCTTTTCATTCCTGGAATAATTAGGATTCTTAACTAGGGTAGAACATCTATCTGGTCACAGATGAAAGGCTTATATAGTTGACAATTATAAATTATTTATTAAGATCATTTATATTGAAATTATAGCACTCTAAAGTTCAAAAAATCTTCAGGATCATCCAGCTCCTTTATTTTGAAAGTAAGGAAAAGGCTGCAAAATGTTTACAACCTTAAATACAAATACAAGACTGAGTAGAAAACATGTCCCAAACTGCCCATGTAGTATTCTCATCATCCAGACTGGTAAACTCCCTTCTTTTATATTTGGGTTCCTCCCCTACTCCTTCTATCAAGACATACCTTTGCTTTATGTTCAAAGGGGTTGGGAGGGAGGGTAAGGAAAAGTCTGATTTCCATCCCTTTTTTTTTTTTTTAATTTATTTATTTGTCAGAGAGAGAGAGAGGGAGAGAGAGCAAGCACAGGCAGACAGAATGGCAGGCAGAGGCAGAGGGAGAAGCAGGCTCCCTGCTGAGCAAGGAACCCGATGTGGAACTCGATCCCAGGACGCTGGGATCATGACCCGAGCCGAAGGCAGCTGCTTAACCAACTGAGCCACCCAGGCGTCCCTGATTTCCATCCCTTTTTAACATGGAACTCATTTTCTGTTCCAGTCTGTACACAATCTCTAGGGTAGCTTCAGGTGGTATCGGTCATCTTATGGAAGAAACGAAAAGTTTCTTCTAAAGCTCGAGATCAGGCTTTTCTGAGGGAAAAGTACTGCCTTTTAAAAATGAATAGTTAGGGGCGACTGGGTGGCTCAGTGGGTTAAAGCCTCTGCCTTCGGCTCAGGTCATGATCCCAGGGGCCTGGGATTGAGCCCCACATTGGGCTCTCTGCTCAGCAGGGAGCCTACTTTCTCCTCTCTCTCTCTGCCTGCCTCTCTCCCTACTTGTGATCTCTGTCTGTCAAATAAGTAAATAAAATCTTTAAAAAAAAAAATGAATAGTTAATTTTATCAGGAGTAAACAGGACACTAAAACATAATTTTTTGTACTGGTCTTTTCAGTTGTTGCAGAATTCAGATTTGTAACAATCAGACTCACTGAGTTTTAAAGGATCATCTTCAACCGTATGTGGTGATATTTGGCATAGATGACCTGCCAGTAAAAAACAACAACAACGAGAAAAAGACAAAATAAAACAAAAAATCAATGTAGCTGATGTTTTTTGCTGATCTTCTTCCCCTATGTATGTTTTCTTCCTCATATTCTTTTCTTTCTCTGTGCCACTCTTAGTAAGGCCTCCTTGGCTTAAACTAATAGCTAACTAATCCCAGCAATAGAGATAATTGATAACTTACCTTCTAGGAGTATTCTGACTCTCATGTAAAATTCTTGGAGTGAGGAACTGCTTTGAACCAAATAAAAGCCTACTCTGACTGCTTTTAAAAATCACAACACCTCCTCTCAGCACACCCAACCTTTTTACCCTGTTCTATTTTCCTTCCTCCACAGCACATTTTCCTTAATCTACCATAACCATATTTATGTATTATGTTTATATTCTATTGTCTTCCTACTAGAATGTAAACTCCAATGGAAAGGATTCACTGATGTATTTCAAATGTCTAGAACAGCATCTAGAATTATAGGTATTTGATATATGCATTGAAAATATAACAGATGCCTATCTATGTATCTCTAACTATAGATAAATAGATACATACGAATATCAACATTATTTTTCTCTTAAAATAGGAAATAGGAATGGGAGAATTACTTCTTCTGTGTACTATTCCTCAAATCATGCAATATTTGAAGTCATTAATTCTATATGATGTCCTCAGTCTTTTCTGAAAAATTCTTACCAGGTTATATGGTGTTAGATTTATTCAAGGTCATGAAACTAACTTGTAATAAATTTTTTAAAAATCATGTAATAAACTTTTGTAACTTTTTAAGACTGTACTGAATGTTAGCAGTAAAATAATATTTATAATATATATAAATAATAAATATGTGTAAAGAATAAAAATAAACATCCATTAACTCACCACTGGTTTAAGAAGGAGATCATTAAAAAAACAATTGAAGTTTCACATGTGCCCCTCCAAAATTCCACCCTCTTTTCCTTCTATGTCCCAGAAGGACATTGCTATTTTATTTATAGTTTTACCATATATATTTGTATCTCTCATGGAAAAAATCGCTGTTTTGCCTGTTTTGACCTTATATGATTG
This sequence comes from Enhydra lutris kenyoni, assembly GCF_002288905.1. Classification (NCBI taxonomy): domain Eukaryota; kingdom Metazoa; phylum Chordata; class Mammalia; order Carnivora; family Mustelidae; genus Enhydra; species Enhydra lutris. Next base: position 14,117,344 of record NW_019154105.1, on the reverse strand, counting down.
GAATTTGTAAAGTCTATATTTTTTAAGGAGTATATACTTAAAGTGTTCTCCATTGTATTGCTAGGTTCATCATTATTCATTTTCACTGCTCTGTGGTATTCCATTGTATGAACATAATACAATTTATATATCGCATCTTCTGTTCATGGCATTGACTCAAGGTTTTTGTTTGCTTGTTCTCTTAAATTACAAACAGTTCTGTTAGAAATACTCTTTTATATGCTTCTGTTTCCTGGTACCCATATGCGACAATTTCTCAAGGGTATATGTACAAGTGTTTTTCAAGGTATATGGCTGGGAGTTGAATTGTTGGTAATACATTGTAGATATCTCACCTTTTCCTGATAATGCCTTAATGTTTTCCACAGTGATTATACAAATATACATTTTTTAAGATTTTATTTATGTATTTGAGAAAGAGAGAGATTGAGAGAGAGCATGTGAGTGGGTAGAGGGCAGAGGGGGAGGGAGAGGGAGAGAATTTCAGGCAGACACATACTGAGCACCAAGCCAACTAGACTTGGGGCTTGATCTCACAGCTCTGAGATCATGACCTGAGCCAAAACCGAGAGTGGGACTCTTAACTGACTGAGCCAGTCAAAAGTCATTTAAGACCCAAACACTTAATACATTCATTCACAATATAGGCCAACTTGTGTTTTAGGACATCATGCAGAGATTAATCTTCTTATCAATTCACACTAGTAAAATAAATAGTTCTAAATTCCTTGACCATAGCATATGGTTATTTCTAAGACAGACCTGACAAGATTTCATATTCTAATCTTTATTCTATGAAATATCCAAATTATGGTATGTTACATTAGGAAAGAATTTTGTGTTCCATTGAGTCTTGGAAGCACTGTTTAGCTTGGTTCCAATGTATTTATTTACTACAGGTTATTTAGTCTTTATTAAGTAAATGCACAATTTTGAATCCCCAAAAGGAACATCTCATATTTAGTGCTTTCTAAACTTTTTAGACCACAAAGCCATTTTGTCTATTGTCTCATGGAACATAATTTTGAAATTGTGGTCATATATTTATATAAAATTATTGACAAAATCCCCACAATGCAAAACTGTACCTTATATTATATCCTACCCTTGCATGAAGTATATATCCCAGTCTTTGATAAGATTAAAAAAAAAAAAAGTAAGTCACACATTATTGCAGGGAATGTGAATTTATATAGATTTTCCAAAAGACAAAATAATGAGACACACATATAAAGCTTTAAGTATTTTCACTTTGGCTTTATATTTTTAGACTTTTGTATTTTTTGGACAATGTTTTAGACTTTATATTTCTCAACTCTAGAAATTATCCTCACTAAATAATAAGGGATTTTGTTCAAATATACCAAAGATGGTAAAAAAATTAGAAACAACTTAAATTTACAGTAATAAAATACCTTAATTGTATTAATGTATATTGATAAGATAGAAGACATGCAAGCAATGAAAGTTCTATCCAAAAAAAACAGAATTATTTAGTAATACCAGGAAATATTCATGAAAGATTTAGTTGTAATATATGAATACTTTAAGAACACATATGCATATATTAAAATTGAATGAGATTTTCTTTAAATATATTTCTGAAGAAACAATTCAAAGCACAAGTTAGCTTCAAAAGGATAGACAAGTATTGTTTTAACAGTAAGAAGAGGTAATGAAATATTACTTCATTTATAAATAGCCTTTGTTATTTTTGATATTTGCCATTAAACCCAATGAACAATAAAAAAAGAAGCATTCTCACCAATGGAAAAAAATGAGATTTTCTTTAAATATATTTCTGAAGAAACAATTCAAAGCACAAGTTAGCTTCAAAAAGGTACCTTCGGAAAGACAATCTATTTGCAAATCACCTAACCTGCTTGATAAAATGGAGATTTTTAGGCCCCACCAAAGAGAATCTTATTCTAAAAGTCTAGAGAATCTTCATTTCCTTAAACAGAGTTAGAAGACATGGTTTCTTGGGATGCCTGAGTGGCTCTGTTGGTTAAGTGTCTGCCTTCAGCTCAAGTCATGATCCCAGGGTTCTGGGATGGAGGTCTGCAAAGGGCTCCTTGCTCAGCAGGGAGCCTGCTTCTCCCTCTACCTGCCACTCCCCTTGCTTGTGCGCTTGCTTTTTCTCTCTCTATGGTTTGTTTTATAATACTGATTTATCACTTATGTGCTCTGAGGTCCACTTTCCTCATCTTTATGTAGTGGAATAGTTTGGTTGGACTAAAACATGGTACCCGTTATTCCATTCGTGACTAGCAATCATCAGGCATCCAGTCCCTAACTCCTATGCCCTATACACAGACTCATTTCCTTTGGAGCCATATTTCCATCACTATTTCTGTTGCTATATTCCAAACTCTTCATATCAATTTTCTTTTGCAAAGTTATAGAAGGATAAAGACATTTTCTAGATTAAAACAAACAAACAAATCCCTAATCCCTCACATTGAGAAAAGAGAACATAAAAATAATGTCTGAATATTTCCAAACACCAGTATACTGCACAGAGGTATATGGAGATATAGGGCTGGACTAGAGGCAAAACTGTGGGATCCATGGATTCTGCAATAATAGGTGCTCCACTGAGTCCTTATAACTCTGTGTACCACATTATTATTATTTAATAAATGTGCCAAGGAGTGAAAAAAAAGTGGAAAATTACAGATAACATCAAAAGACAACAGCAACTCAGATAGGGACTTTACTGTATGGAATATTCTGTGTTTATTCTGAGAGAAGATGGGTCTAAACTATCTTCCTGTGAAGCAGAATCAACTTTAAAGTATCAGCCATAAGAGGTGTGTGCTATTCCCAATATAGTTTGTAATAAATCCTGAATGCTATACTGGACCAGTCACATAAATGTCACAAGAGTCTCTCAGAAATACAACTAGATGCGTGCAGTGCTGGACTACGGTAGGTGGAAATGTGTCCCCCAGAAAGATAAACTGAAGACCTAACCCACAATACCTATGAATGAAAAATCTGGAAAGAGGGTCTTTGAAGATGTAACCCAGATAAGATGAAGTCACACTGGACTAGGGAGGGCCCCAATCCAGTAATCTATAAAAAGAAGGAAATTTGGACAGAGATACACAGAGGGAAGAAAGCCATACAAGAACAGAGGCAAAGATTGGAGTGTTATACCTACAAATCAAAGAGGACTTACTGGTAACCACGAGAAACTAGGAAGAGAATACCCCTAGGAGCTTCCAGAAAACTACCCTGCTGACACCTTGATTTCATACTCCCAGAGCTCAGACAATAACTTTCTGTTGCTTAAAACTAGCCAGTTCATGCTATTTTGTTATACAGTCCTAGAAAACTAACACAGATGGAAACCAACAATCCTCAAACCACTGAAGACTTGTCAGTTGCATCTTGGGCCATTGGCTGACTTATCATTATAGTCTCTCAGATCAGCACTAACTAAGAGACATAGGACTGGTCCTCTCTGGAAGCAGCAACTTGGGGAAAATATTTGCAGTACCTTATGCTCTTTAAATCAGAAGCCTAGACAAATACATATCAAAATGGAAAGTATTATAACTATATCACAGAAGAGAATGTCAAGAATGTCATCACAGAAGAGAATGTCATTTTCAACTTGAAGTTTTATCTGAAATTTAAATCTTCGAGATTTCCTTTATGAATATTCAAGCAGAAACTGAACTTATACTCTATACTATACATTATTCATTATACACTATATGTTATATAGTGTGTGTTCTGTACCGTACAGAATACAGTATGTCTATATCATATAGTAACATACCGTGGTTACCAGAAGGCCCCACTGACATTTTACCTGGCCCAGCATTGGAATGGCCTTGTCTCTTACACTAACTACTACATGGGTAAGCTGATTTCCACATAGACAGGAGAAAACTTCCAGAATTGCAATTGCATATGCTCTACTTCCTTATCACTTCCACTGTGTACATGTTAACTCATACCAATTTTTCTGAAAGGAGGAAAAATAGAAATTGAGAGAGCTTTTCTACATTTGAAAAAGGACATGGGAAAAACAGAGTGGGAAAGGACAGAAAAATGTATTTGCATGTTTATAATTATTTTACTATGTTCTATCTACATTTTTTCTGAGATTACTTTTCAGTTTTTAGTTGGTAGAAGGCAGAAGGGAGAATAGGAGCATTTATGACTATTTATATTGATTTGTATTGTACTTGAATTTGTGCAGATTTTTTTACCCATGAAAAGGAACCCTTCACTCCTGCGATTTTAACACATTTTCCTTTCTATCTTTTATAGGTTAAAAATTTTCTGTGCACCTAGTGACAAAAAGGCAGTGAAGAAAGAGGGTACAACTTTACAAGATTTTGCAAATTCTGAAAAGCAGCACAACAATTGCTATTAAGTATGTTATTACCATAATCATGTTGTACTGTACATAACTCAACGAATTTCTCCCATCTGGATTCAAGCTCAGATAACAAGGTATTGGAAATCTTGTAAAAAACCTTAAAGAATACTAACCACTGAGTAATAAGTAAGTGAATCTGTGACATTTCCCCATGTACATGCATGTCTTTCTTAGCTAAAGTGTCTTGAAATAGACACTTTTGTATAATACTTACAGGAACTAAATGATGTCTTGGTTTCCCACAAGCTTGGTACCAAAAAAAAAAAAAAAAAAAATGTACCTCATAAAACCTTTGTTTTCAGACCCTACGAAACTCACCACATCAAGATATCTTCCATAGTCCCAAAAGGCAGCACAATATCTTTAAGGAAGAATTTATGACTGGGTTTGAAATTCTTTCAAGTCCCTCTAAAAGATAATGTGGTTGAGCAGGAAAAACAAATAAACAAACAAAAAAACCTTTTTTCTGACATCCCCAATATATAGCAAAGAAGATAAAGATTTATAGAGATGATAGATAGATGATAGAAAAATAACAGATGGATAGATAACATGTATGCATATTATATGTGTGACCTGCATGATGCATAATGTATTTATTTATTATATTCCTCACATAAGAACTAGAAACCTAATAATTGCAAAGCTCAAGATCTTTGATGAAATGCTAAACTCAAATAAAGGGAGATTCAGAGTTAGAATTTTTTACCTTTAAAATTCATAGCAATTCCCAACCCTTCCTCGGGTTATAGAAGAATGATAGTTATTTTTTAATATTTTAAGGTCTGAGTCTTTCTTCTTCCTCATGAAAAGTTACCTAGTGAAATAACAAAAACATGAGTAAATATAATAATCAATGTTTGGTTAGATTGATTGATTTTGACACATCACACAGCCAGTGATGGATCAGACCTTCATCACAAGGAAAATAATTTATAGCACCCCTGGTTACATATAATTTCAGATTTTCAGCCTAATGGCTTTTGCAAATAAGAACAAGAAAACTTTTATTCAATCCACACTATTGTGTTAATCTGAAAATAGTACATTTTCAAATTTATATATTTTTAAAAATCATCTGCTAGCACAACCATGGAATAAAAATCATTTGCTGTTAATCAACTAAAGATTTCATTTTTAAAATATATTGATTACCTGAGAATAATCAATTGACATTTGGCCCAGTCTTATTTACAATAACTCAACCTCACAGCAATATAATTTAGAAACTGGCCACCAGGCATGTGCTGGTAATGACTAGAATTCATGTTTAATTCAAACTTATAAACAAAAGCATTAGATTTAAGTAATATTAATATTGTGACAACTGACAAAGACCAAAAAATTCAATGCTAACCCTACTTTAATTCAGATATTTACCCAGGGAAGTAAAAGAAAATAAATAAGCATTTTGACTTATATACAGGTTTTAAAATGAGAAAGAAAAATAGATTGTATTAGAGAGTTTTGTCAAACTGTTTTTGTTGTTGTTGTTGTTACCTAATTATAGAGTAGGCCTAGAGTAGGCCAAATTTTTACCAAAATGTAAAATGGCTTCATTGAATTCCATACTAGTAGCCCCAGACCTTCTCCGATGGGAAAATCTCCCCAACACCTCTGAAATAAATGCTTTTATTTAGAAGAAAAGCAATTTTTATCAGACATCTTAAACAGTAGTTATAAAAGTTAAAAATTCAAGTCACAATAGCAAGTCAAAGTATTGTATTCCTCTTTAATCTGATAAAGGTTCCTAAAGGTAGCAAGTTAGAGAAAGCATGAACAATATAAGGTTAAATATTTGGCTGAAAAACAATTAAAAATCTTTACTAAAATTGCTCATTAGAATAAACTAATTAGAAGACAAAGCAGATTCAAGATATATGGAATCTGGTCCCACCTTTCTCACTGACCAGTTGTGTGATCCTGAGCAAGTAATTTCAAGTATTATATTTGCTCCATTAAATGAGCGTGAATGCCTCTCAGGACATTTTAAGTTCTAAAATTCTATGTATTTATATTTTGAAAAGCAGCACAGATGTATAAATTGAGACATAGTTTATCTTCCTGAATTTTTTCTTACTCATCTATCACATAAATACAATGTTAGAAACAATAAAAGCAAAGTCATTTTGAAATGTAACATCATGTTGCCCTTTACATAGGAATAGCCTGTCTACTAATAGGAGCAGATACATCTAGCTTTTATATAAGCAGTAATAGTTTTTGCTATTCCCCTACCATTTCTTTTCTCTTCTGCTAACCTCAGGGAGAAATTCAGGTATTCTAGAACGTAAAGTTATTTAGCTTCCAAGAGCAAACCTCCGTGACTTTAAATGTGCTGCTGAATAAGCTTCCCTCCATGCCTCCCTCAGGACAAGGAGGACGCTGCATACCTATGTTCAAACCTGTTCAATTATTTTAAGAGACAGAGGCGTACATGTGCACAATGGTTAAATGTGTTTGAGGAAAGTCTGGAGAGCAAATTTCAAGAATTTCCTTAATTAGCAATGTAAGCTAGTTAATGACACTATTTTCCAGTTTTCTAGATCTGAAACAGACGTTCTGAACTTGATGAAAAACAGCTGGCTGAAATTCAATCTGGCTTCCACTAAAGTGATGTTTTTATAATGTTATACTAAAGTGTTCTATAAAGAATGCAATACACTGAACAGAGTCTGTCCTCTTAATCCTTGTATGTGCCTGTGTTATTATTATAACTTTTCAAAACAGCAAGATAGAAAAATAAAAAATTAACTAATATTACATGTTATTAAGTGAAAGAGCTGTCAGAATCTTTATTTTACTATTCCACATCAATTCATAACCCATAGCCTATATTCTACCATTACTTTCTACAAGCTAAAGAAACTCAGAAAATAATACTGGAAGTCATTCTTGATTTCACACTGAAAAAGAGAAATTTATGTTTGAGTATCTCGTCAATTTAACAAGCCTTTACCAACTCCAGCATATAGCGCTAGTCACCTGACCAGGAATGTAGTGTATACCATATCGCTGAATTATATTCACTTTACATTGACATCTCAGAGACTGACTACCAATACTATCATGGTACAAGATGTATCTGCTGCCCTTGAATCTGCTAACTCAGACTGTTGGTTTTCTGTTTTGAAATAATAGGGAGCACTAACAAACATGTATACAAGTCTTCATAAGGATTAAAGAGCAAAGCAATTAATTGCATCTGTCGTATAGAAGGTGAGAAAACCTGAAAATCATAGTTCAATAGGAATATTCACTTTTCATAATAGAACAACAAATTAGAATTGAAATTATGGAATTGTGTGATGTTGCTGTTTCAGAATGGCTCAAATTCTTGCAAATGAGTTGATGTATAGTCTTTTTTTAAAAATCTACTCCCAAACAAAGATTTTTGAGATTTTTTCTTATTGTTTTGTACAAATCATACGTATTCCAACAAGGATTCCTTTTTCTACTTATAATAAAGCTCCTATTTAAATTATAAAACAAAGTGACCACTCTGTGTGCATATATCCTTATGTTATATTACTCAACGAAATTAGGATGTACATATAATGCCTCAATCACAATAAGAGTTTATTTTCTAATTAAGTAAAGCCCATTGTGTATCCTCCTCTTTGTTGGTGGTTCACTTCAAAATGGTAATTCTGGGACGTGGGCTCATTCCAATATTATATGTCTGCTATGCACAACTTCTGGCTTGAATGGTCACCATGATTTTCTGCATGAAGACAGAGGAAGAGAAAGAGCACATGGAGAAAAAATACACACTTTTAAGTCAGTTCATTGCATTCCATTAGTGAGAACTAGTCATATGTCCCCACATAAATGAAAGAGTAACTGGGAAATCCTTGTTATCCCTGATTGGATGATACCTTCTCAGGTAAGCTCTGTATTATAAAAAGGGAGAGAGGGAGAAAGGGAAGGGAAGAGAGAGAGAGAGTGAGAGCACACACAATGGTTCATCAAAAAAAAAAAAAAGCAATCATGAAAAGTTTTTATTCTGTTGCTAAATGTATGTTCAACCCAGTGAAACAAAAAAAAAAAAAGTTTTTGTTCCTTATTCATAAGGGAAGTGTCCTGTCATAACACAAAATATAAAAGTATTCTGTAATAAGTCTTGAAGTATAAAAATTATATCTGTTAATTTTTTCAAATATCTTCTTCCAGATTATTAAAGCCATGATTCCTCCCTCTTTTCACCATTCTCAGAAATCTTTAAAATATAGAACACACATATAGATACATGATGTTATTTAATTATTAGAAACATACCACATAGAGCATATAGAGCCAATGTTAAGGGATCGCTACAATGCAAACTGAATCTCTGGACAATCTCAGTCAGGAAAATCTATATCCACAACCACTGACTTGTATTCCTATTCCAAATTCCATGTGAGATTAGAAGGAATGTGATTGATCAGGTGTCCTTTCAAAAACAACCTTGCTATACAATGGAATTGTTCTCAGCCATCAGAAAGGATGAATACCCACCATTTTCATCAATATGGGTGGAACTGGGGGGGTGGGTATGCTAAGTGAAATAAGTCAAGCAGAGAAAGACAATTATCATATGGTTTCACTCATGTGTGGAGCATAAGGAATAACACGGAGGACCACAGGGAAAGGGAAGGAAAACCAAATGAGAAGAAATTAGAGAAAGAGACTAACCATGAAAGACTCTGGACTCCAGGAAACAAACTGAGGGTTACAGAAGGGAAAGAGTGGGAGGATGGGGTAATCAGGTGATGAGTACTAAGAAGGGCAAGTGCTGGGGTGAGCACTGGGTGTTATAGGCAACTAATGAATCATTGAACATCAAAAACTAATGATGTACTATATGCTACCTAACTGAACATTAAAAACAACAACAACAACAACCACCACCACCTTACACTTCGTGCTGAATTTATTGAGTTGAAAAGTGTTCACCTCCAAAATTTATATCCACCTGGAACCTCAGAATGTGATCTTATTTGGAAATAGGGTCTTTGCAGATATAATCAGTTAGTTTAAGATGAGATCACAGTGGATTAGAGTGAGCCCAAAATGCACAGATTGATGTCCTTAATAAGAGAGGACACACAGGCTTACAGAGAGAGGATCATGTGAAGATGCACAGAGGGAAGAAAGCCGTGTAACAAGGGAGGTAGAGATTAGAGTGATAGAGCTATAAGGCAAGGGATGCCAAAGATTCCTGCAAACACCAGAAGCTAGGATAGGCATGGAACAGATAGATTTTTTTTCTCAGAGCTTCCAGAAGGAACCAACTGTATCAACACCCTAATTTTGGACTCTGCCTTCCACAACTACAAAAGAATACATCTATATTGTTTTAAATCATCCAGTTTGTGGTAATTTGTTATGGCAGCACTAGTAAATGAATACAAGAAATGTCCCCAAATCACATCTCGGGGTTATGTCAGTTGAACACTCATGACCCTTTTCATGGGCATTGGATTCCTGCGTGTGTCAGCCTGTAGTACTTTCACTTCTTGCCTGCAGGAGGTCATAGAATAGAAGTAGCTATTGTAGCATACAAATCAAGAAAATGTTCCCCTTTGACACAAAGAAAATGAAATAATTACTTTTCCCAGCATTTGCCCTCCCACTCCTTCTTAACTTCTCTCTCTCACTTCACTTGATTTGGCAAGAGGACAATTTTCTCTCTCCATTAGATAATACAAATGTCTTTTTCATTCTACTCAGTCATCCAACCCCACTTATTTTTATGTGACACACTTTCTGTGAGAAGTTCATTAGTGGAATGTCTCTTAGAATCCTCCATGGGGATTTAACAACACTGTAACCACAATGACTTCAGTGCTTCTCACATTCTGGACACTGTGTTACTTGTATAAACTCTAGTTATATCAAAACCTACTTGATTCATGGATCAGTGCACCTTCTGGGGAACACAACTTCTACTTCCAATTGTTTTTCATCAGGTCAATAAATAAATAATCTTCTGCTGCATTGCAGTAACTCTCAGGTAGTAATACCTGGAACAAACAGCAGGGACTTATTTTACACTGTAACAGAGTAACTTTGCTTTAGCATTGGTTTTTCAAAATAATACTGCCATAATGACCTAAGTTCTCAAGGTTGAAATCATTTCAGATGCAGAATGCATGCAAACCAAAGAATCGTAGAGGTAAATGGAACTTTAGAGATCATTTTCACTTAGTACATTCTTTCCACCACTGTCTTTTGTTTCTCTTTTGATCCAATTAGCCACTCAATGGCATCTAATAAGATAGACACTGAAATTCTCTATATTAAAAGAGTTTAGTACTGATATAAGTATTGTTATCCATCTTACTTATTATTTTTTGAAAATGTATTTATGGTTCTTGAAATTCCTTATTCCTTAATCTCCCTGGCCATAAATAACTGATGGTCAATGAATTATGGAAAAAGTGCTGACCAATTGTGAAAACTTTATTACAACAAAGAATTCTGCCTATGGGTCTGCTATTACCATCACCACTATCCCAAAGCCCTGAATCTTTAAATAATACCACCTTAAGGGAAATGCCCCTAAAAGAGCAAAAGTCACCTTTTCACACTGACTAATCCAGATATCTGTCTTATCCTTTCAGTCTTTTAAAATCTGCCACAAATACAATTTCTGAAGATGTCCCAGTTCCCATCATGAACGCTGCTTTACCATGACTTGAGATATTTGGTGATTTTATCTTTGCAATAATGTGTTGGGAAATCTTTTCTCTATAAAACATTTTCTTTTTTATCACCAACTACAGAAGACAACATGCTTTATTATATAATCACACAACTTTCATCCTCTGAATTGGAATTTCATTTACTCAGAGTATGTTGTAAAAACCTCATTCAGACCTATATTATCCATATTTAATATTATATACTACTGGAAGGATAATACCTTACAGGGAAATATAGGCTTTATTCCTACAATTAACTTAATCAAAATTAATTTTGCAATAATTATTAAAAATTATTTAAATGCACTTAGAAGCTGACTACACTTCAGATTATCAGAAAAAAATGTAAATTGTTTTTACTTAGAAAAAAGAGAACTAAGATAATAAATTATATTAATTTCTTTGATTCTATGTAAAATAAATGGCTATATGTTTAAACTTTAAAAATCATTTTTTAGGCAATGTATAAAGATATTTAATAAGGAATCTAGTTATGACATTTGGAAATAAATAATGAATCAATGTCTAATAAAACAAACAAGCTTGAGAAATACTAGTTGCCATTGGAAAAATTTTTTATATTTTAATTCTGTATTGTTCGATTCTTCTTTTAAGAGGAAAATTATTATTATGGATTTATTTTCTATTGATCATATTAATATCATAGTCAAGTAATATAAGGAGAAATAGATGACATTACAGGTTAAAACCAAGTGAGAATCTTTAAAATGATCAATAAGTAGTTTGCATATCAAATAAAATTATATTGGCATGTGTTAGTTCTATGAACTGATTAAATAGCAAATTACCACATTATTTTAATAACAAATACATTTTAATAAACTTCTAAGATAATAAAAATTTATTATAATGTTACTAATCTTTTGAGAAACCTCACTACTTGACAAAAGTCCATATGATTCCATGCATCAAAACAATTTAAGTGGCATGTTTTTCTAGGATATTTTTGTAAAAGTCTGTATTGTCTTTTTCTTGTTCTGTATTCTTAGGGAATTCACTTAATTTTTCTGAGTATTGGTGTTTTTATTCCTGAAATAAGGTTAATAATAATATCTACTGCAAAGGATTGGGGATCAAATTTTGTAGAGTTCAGTTCACAAAAGTTACTCATTATATTTAGAAAAGGAAGAAAAGGAAACAAGAAAGGAGGAAGTTTTCTTAATTATGTGCCACTAGAGGAAAGAAAATGTTATATAAAAAATAACAAGCTATATTCAAAATAAAGATATGGGAAAAAATTAGAGGAGTTTGTGTATGTGAGGAAAGGTAGAAATGGCTTAAAAAAGGGAGCTTTGGAGAAAAAGAAGTTGAGTACAATGAGTATATAGGCTTGCTGTTGAGATGCTGAACTTCTGGATTCTTTGATCCTAGTTCCTTTATCAATTAACTGAGTGTAGGAATAATGTTTATTATGTAGTAATGTATGTAGTATTGCAATAAATGTGATAATAAGTATGTGATGATACAGGAGGCTCTGGCAATAGATGCACATTGAAAAATAACAGTAAAAGAGAAGTAGAAATGTATTGCCAAGAAAAATGGATAACACTGTTTCTGGATTATTCCTGGCTCTATCCCCAGCACCTAACCACAATGCCTGGCATATAACAGATGTTCAATAAATATATCATGGATGCAGATTTGAATGAATGATAGAATGTAATCATTGATTCTATTTATTTAGCTAAAAATCAACTTATTAAATTCTAAATGATTTCCTGAACTTGCTTATGGCCCACTAATATAAGTAAAGTAAAGGAGATATATCTCCCAATTAAGTAGGTATACAATTTATTTGGAATACATATATCTCTCTAAATATACTCCATCTATAATATCTCAAAAAAGCTTATTGGCATATTTTTCACCAAAGAGATAAATCTATAATGATAACAAATCTTTCCAAAAGAAAACTGTTCTATTTCAGATTAAAACTTGAGACATTATATGAGAAATTTCAAATCTTAAAAATAACCATATAAATAGACTATTTAAAAAGCAAGTTATCCTATAGTTCTATGTGGTTAAATAAGAGAAAATGTTAGCCCTTTGAAATTTCTCCCTCAATTAATCAACTTTAACTTAATTTCTCCCTCAATTAATGAACTTGAATTTCTTTGTCACAATCGTTACAAAGGAATTGGTACTGTGGAGTCAGACTAATAGAAAAATTTGTGAATGGGGAGAATCTGAACCCATGTAAGAGGCTCCTACTCATAATAGGAATAACCAAACTAAAACCTCTAGAAAACAAATATAATACTTTAGCCAGATGCTGTACCAAAGTGAGTCTTACAATATGATAAATTTGGTGTCATGATAAGGAATAATCTTAAAATAAAACACTGGTAATATGTAACTCAATAACATCAAAACACATGAATCCTATAATCATACTAAAGTTCCTTCTGCTTTTCATGGTATTGACAACCCACATGTTTTAAGATGGACTCATGTTTATCAAACACCCACAGATCACATGACACTAAAGCAGTGTTTGAAGCACAGAATATTTCGCAGTGGCAATCTTAGTAACATGACTTTTGCTTGGAAAGGGAGGATTTAAAATCAAGCATTTGAAGTTGCTCTCTGCCTCTGGTCCCAGGGTGAATTGTGTATCAGTGGACATCCTGCTCCAAGGACTGCCTCTGAAATACTAGGCTTCTGAGCAACACATCATAGAAAAAAAATCTTTCAGAAGGCTTTGATCCTTGAGCCAGAAAGCACTCATGCAAAAGTTTAAATTTCTTTGCTCTCTTTATGAACTACGACAGTTTTATTAAGAAAAAATTATTTTAGGATTTACACCATCATTTAATAATGTATTTTCAGTGTTATAGTATTGCAGAGTGAAAGAATAGGAAGATTTAGTAACTATCTCAGAAATATCAGAAAATATTTACTAAGTTATCATAAAGTGTCATTCACTTTTGTTATAAAAACAATCTTGCATGTTTTTATTATCTATAAAAATTCATTTCTTCCAATTCATCCAATGAAATGATACTCTTAAGTTACTTTATATATTCAACTGTTGTCACTACACATAGTAAAAAAAAAAAAAAAGTGCACCAAAAATATAATAGAATTTGAAAATAGCTTGTAATTGTGGGGTTTGTAGCTTTCTAAATTTTGTTTTAAAATTAATATGATTTTTGGCAATTTGTGAAGTGTGACAGATAAAAATTTAAATTAGCCATCATAACTGGAGTCAACTGACTTAAGATTTTTTTGTAGTGAATTTGCTACAGATTGATATGGTTCGTGGTGGTATTTAATTAACTGCAGAGAAACCCAATTGAAACGTGAAGGCCCAGCCCAGGACACTATTATATTACAGCTGAATATCCTGTATTGATTGTGAACTCCTAAAAATAAAATTGCTTCTAAGTCCAGTTAATAACTTCTATAATTCAACCTACACATGATTTAAGGTCAAATTTGAGAAATAAGCATTTTCCACAGGTTGAAAACTCTCATTATTAATATCTGAATGGTGATTAAAATGTGCTGTAAATATCATTATCATTATATTTGTTTTCTTCTATGACATATGTCTATTTCTTCTAGGGAAATTTGTCTTCAATGTTACAGTAGGAATTTACTTAAATGAAAATCCTCTGTTTACCAACATTTTTTCCTTTAGGATAGAGATAAACATTGGTGGAAAAAGTTAAATTTAAATATTTAATTTAAATAGATCTTCTATTCAGAATCTGCCTTATTGTTTCCTGCCTACATCTGTAGAATGTAGGCAAAGTATGATGGAAATTGAAAAAACCCTAGTCTAACAGACATGGATTCAAGTCCTGACTCTACTATATCTTTGCTAGGTAAGCATAGAAAAGTTACAAAAAATCCTAGTGCCCATTTCTGCACCACAACTGATCGCAATGAAGGAGAATTTTCTCTAAGCAAACCTTTGCCCTCAGTCTGCCTTGTCCTTCTCTCTGAATAACTTTCACCCTTAACTCAGCCCTACCTTTTTTCTCTCAAGATGAGACTGCTTGCAGGGACCACAGCTACTGTTTTCTCCATGTGAGGGATGTGAGGAATTTGCACGGCCTGCTCCATGACAAGATGATTAATTCTTCTTAATTCTAGGGTTCAGTTTCAGCAAATCCAGATAGTGAGTAGACCTAAAGTCACATGCTTCAGCCAATAAAAAAGGTGGTAGGTTGGCCTTCATCTGTATGTTTTTTATTTGCTTTTCATTTATCACCCAAGAATGAAAGTGGAGTGCTTTTTCAAATTGGAGGTCTCCCTGAACATCAACTTATCCATTTTTTGTTTGTTGATCATCTACTATTCACTGCCATTATCACGGATGTGTTTCAGAGAGTTATTTTATTCTCCCAGTTACCCTAACAGGCAGCCACATTTGGCTTCATTCTAAAAATGTAGAAATGAGGTTTATCAAAGTGAACCAATTTGCCCAAGGTAATAAAGTTAATAATTGGGAGAAATAGATTTCACCTGGGCTTAACCTCAAACCCCACTCTGTCTTTCTTGCCACACTGTGCTTTATAATATATGGATGGCCCTGTATGATGCTTGGTATTAAAGGGTGGTCAATAAATTTTAGGACTTTGAATTAATTTGCTATTGCTATATAACAAATCACCACAAAATCAGTAATTTAAAATGATATGCATTTATTAGCTCACAGTTTTGTAGTTCAGAAGTTTAGGTAGATTCAGCTCACTTCATTGTTCACTGTATCATATTGCCTGGGTGGCTCAGTTGGTTAAGCCTTTGCCTTCGGCTCAAGTCATGATCCCAGGGTCCTGGGATTGAGTCATTGAGTCTCACATCAGGTTCCCCACTTAATGGGGAGTCTGCTTCTTCCTCTAACCTTCTCCCTACTTGTGATCTCTCTCTCATGCTCTCTTTCTCTCTCTCTCAAATAAGTAAATAAAATCTTAAAAAAAAAAAAAAGTATCACAAGGTGTCAGTTGAATACAAGATAGTTGTACCAGAACTTGGTTCCCTGAAGCTCTAGGATTTAAGTCTCATTCCTTTGCTGGCTGTCAACTAGGGCTGCCCTCAGATTTTACAGGTGACACAGATTTCTTTTCACACGACTGACTCTATTTTCAAAACAAGGAGTCCAGTTTCTTTCATGTTTCCAATCTCTCTGACTTCCTTTTCCACTGAACAGAAAAATCTCTCTGCTTTGAAATAGCTAGAATGAATTAGATTAAGTCCATCCAGAAAATCCAGGATAATCTCCCTATTCTTTACTCAACTGATTACTAACCTTAATCACATCTGCTGAGTCCCCTTTGGTATGAACTCTAATGTATCTGAGGGCATGATAATTCATCATATTTTGAGTTTCAGGGATTAGTAAAAGAAGTTTTTTAATGGGGGACATCATTCTTAGATTCTTTCTGCCACAAATTCTCTGCTATGAGAAATGATGTGCCACTGGTTTTCTATCACTGCCATAACAAACTACCACAAGTTTAGTGTCTTACAACAGCACAAATTTATTATCTTGCATTTCTGAAAATTAGAAGACTAACATGAGTTTCACTGGGCTAACATCAAAGTGTTTGCAATGTTACCATCTCTCTTGGAGGCTTGCCTTTTCCAGATTCTCAAGACCATCCCCTCCATTCCTTGGCTCTGGCCTTCTTCCTCCATCTTGAAAGCCAGCAGCTTTGCATTTGGCCATTCTTCTGTAATCATATCACCTTCTCTTTCTGAACACAACTGGGCAAGGTTCTCTGATTTTGGACCCTAGATTGAACCCAATACATTAATCCAGGATAGTCTCTTCATTTCAAGGTCGTTAATTTATTCACATTGTAACTTGCATTTTGTAATGTCAATAACATATTGACAGATTGTAAGGATTAGGATGCAGATATTTGGGGGAAGCAGAATGGGCATTACTCCACCTACCAAAAGTGATGGTACAGGTAAATTGTATCCCAAGATCTTCACTTGTGAATGAAATTGCATTGCAATTACTACCAAATTATTGGATTTATTACCAACATAAAAATATTCATATTATAGAAAGATTTTAAATCTTGGTAAGCATAATCACTTTCTGAATTGATAAGAATACGTACAGGACACATTCTTCAAGAATCATTGCTTGTATGCTCATATTGTCCCACCAAAGATTCATGCTATTTAACCTTAGAATCTGACAATTTCAAGTCATTCCTTTCAGCGCAGTTCTAGACCTGAATTTTTAATTAGTTATTCAAGGTGTCTCTCTTTCCTTCTTGAGTGCCTTTTATGCTATTCATAATAATTATTAAAATTTTCCTTTCAGTTTGTCTCAATAGTGCATTGAAGAATCAAGCAGTAATCTAATCACTTGCTAGGGCCAGAAATTATGTTTTTGACACTGAAACCTTCAGACCTCCTCACAATCTCTTACATCAAGCTCAAATGAAGAGGCTGGGGGTGGGGGGGACTCATGACCTGTCAAAAGTGAAATAAAGCATTGCACTTGTCACATTTTCCTTAGCTGTGGAAATCTAAGCATGGTTGAACATTAAAGTCAATCTTGCTGTTATCATCTTTCAACCCACATTTCCTCTAAATTCACTGTGAACCCTCTTTCCCCAGCATTCCTCTGAATATCCTGCCATCTTCATTTATTCAGTTCTTATTCCTCACTGCCTCACTTTTAACTACTCTTTGATGTCTTCTACTTCACTGTACACTTCTCCCCTCTATTATGATGGTCCCTCCCAGTAATCCCCACATTAGTCATTTCTGTAGTGAGTGTTCAATGGTTTTTGACTAATTAATTGAAAGCCCATGCATGTGAAAGCTACTGATAATTCATATTATTTAAACGATTGGAATCCTAATTTGTAATGATAGCAGTATGTCTTAATGCCAAAATGAAAGGATTTAATAAACATCATTGAGAAGTTTTGAATCAGTTCTTTCCAGTTTTGATTATCCTTGGCATTTTAGCCTATAGATATTGTTAGTCTTAGCAGAGTGTTATTTCATGAGAAAGCAGCTTAACAGCATTTATATGTGATTCTTGTATTAAATAAGGGAGTGGTAATCAGACTTAAAAAATAATGACTTGTTTTGCTCATTAGCTGAATGAATGTGGAAAATGACTCATCAGTTCATAAATTTGTCATAATGCGGTCTTTAGCGTCAGCCAGCAGTAAGGCCCAGATTAGCAGAGACATAGCAGGAGGCCCAAAAGATTACAGAAAATTGTTGTTAAAAAATGACTTGACAACATTTTAAGTTTGTTATTTTTTGGCAAAACAATGTAGTCAGCCAATTGCTGAATTCTCTGCACGCTGTTAGCCTCTTTTTGAATTATATTCAGTTTGTGGAAACATGATGTGTTTTTGTTCTACACGGACAGGACAGAAGGTTTACCAGCTTGAACTGGTTTTTCTGTGAAAAACTGTCCGGCACCCCACTGATGCTAAATGTGTCATTAACCTTCTACCTAGGTGTTTATTACCTTAACTTAGACAATATTCACAAATGCCCTTAACAGCATAATGAGGTCAAGGCAGCAATCAATGTCTGCATTGCTGTCTCCTGTTTCTTGAAAGTACAACTGCTTTTTTAAGTCAAAAATGTATCATCTAGGTGAAAAAGAGAGCTTCATTGTACCAAAAGATCAGTATATATCTTTCTCAAAAAAGGGTACAAAAGTTGGGTGACCAAATAATTTATCATCCAAGGACACTTTTTTAGAATAAAAGGGAGTACCACTAATAGTTACACTGGAATAACTATGTGCAAACATGGACTCTATTGGACAACTGAGATATATGGTTACCCTGTGCTAAGGGAACATCAAAGACAGCATTCTCTTCTTTACAGTTGGACAACCATTAGAAGTTTCAAATTGGGCTTTCAGTTAAATCTTTGAACATAACAGACCTTGTGAAACTTATCCAAGGAGCCCACACTGACACTTACTGCTTTTGGTAATTTTAGAAGTCTCATTCCAACCACAACCAAAAACAATCAAAGTAACTAACTTGCGAAGATGAACTTAATTCTATGGAGGTTTTTCCCCTTTCTTTTTTTCTTTTTTTTAATTTACCATCAATCCATCAATTTTATTAAAAAGTAGTTTTACTTGGATTTGCAAGAATCCCAAAGACTAGGAATATCTACATATCAAAGTTCAAGTCAACCAACTGGATAAGATACCAGCTGTAACCGCTTAGAACTCTCTATGAGAAATAAAATATTTGACCCCTAGTGTATTTAAAAGGAAATCATTTTTATTTAAGTTTAAAAATTATTTGCCATATTCTAAATCTTAATTTGGGTATTGGCTGCATGGATATAATATAAATATAAATATAAATATAAATATAAATAAATATAAATTTGCCAAACTTTCAAACTATAAAATTAAGACTTTCATTTTGACTATATACAATTATACATCATTAAAAAACTTGTTACTCTGCAAAGACTTATATCAGTTAATTGTTAACAAATATTTGGGGATCTATATATGTTTTGATCTCTGTACCAAAATTTATTCTAGACACTGGGGATACAATAGAGACCTGAGAGTCAAAGGCTTTGCTTCAGAGAATTTATATTCCAGTGAGATAAAGAGAAAACAAACACACAAGAAATAAGTGATAAGATAATATCACATAGTAATTGGTTCTATGAAGAAAATCTCTGGCGAGGTGACATCTGAGTGAAGAGTTTAATAAAGAGAAATAGAAAGGAGCATTCCAAACACTGGGAGAGTAAAGTTCTTGGATATGGTCATTTATGTAGTATTTTTAAGGGACAGAAAGTACACTGATTAGAAATAAAGTTATGGAAGAAATTGAGGTTGGAGAGATGAGTTGGGATCAAATAATGTGGGGCTGGGTATAGGTTTATAATTCAGTGAATTATAACACAGTCTGAAAGTTAGTGAGTTTTAAGTATAGTTTTCATGTCTACTGCCCCCAAATTTATAAATGGACAAAACTTTTATCTCATAATTCCTTTAAAAATATTGTAAATTCTTATCCAAAGAAAAGTGTAATGAAGGATACTAGTAACCTTTTTCTAATATAAATTTCAAGCCATAGAGAGTAAAAGATGGGCCAAATAAATGGTTGTCGTGCCTTTGTTGCCTCAATTCCATTTTTTTTTTAACCTCTCCTTTGAAGTTTATAGTATCCTTTTATGGACAAGTCTTCTTCACAAACCTGAAGGAATCATGGAGGTACATGTGAAACCAGGATACTTGCAATTTATAAAACCATTTTATTGCATTAGGCTTTCCATGATAGTTAAATATGGATCTTGAATAATAATAAAATGCATTTATCTTTAAAAAGAGAGGGCAAAATATAACTTCCTGGTGACTTATGTCTCCTACGTGGTTACTTGAGAAGATAGACATTATTTCAAAGTTATACATTTTCCCTCAACATCAGAATTTTAATAAGCATTTAATTTTCAGTACATTTTAAGTACAAAAATTAATAATATAGGCAACTATATTTTATTTTCGTTTTGTTCTGTTTGTCAATGTGTTATCATCTTCCAGTCTAATTTTCAAATGAATATTTTAGAAGCTAGTATCAGCTCATTTTAGGAACATAATACCATATTTCCTTCTTTAAAAAATGCCAACATTTCAATACCCATGCATATTACCGATGTTCATCTGGAAATGTCAGTGTGTTATTAGCTTGCTAAAGGCATCGACATAGATGTAATATGACAATATTTGTGAAATGACTAAATGAATGGAGACTGCAGGAGAAAATGTGTGTATCTGGAAGGGCTTGTACTTTGGGCGGGTTTGTTTACCAGTGTGGGTAAGAATGGCTCTCTGCACGTGAAGGTACAGCAAATTGTTTTGTAAGATTATCCTTCTCAACAGTGATAATAAATAATTTTCAATGCAAATGCTCCACAAAGGAGGCTAATGCTTTCCATTTGCGTTTATATTTCACCATTTTGGGCTGCCAAAACTATTTAAAGCCTCACAGGATCGTGCTTGTGATAGGCCGATGCCAATTTGATGATCCATCCAATATATATAGAGATGTCGCTTTAACGGCACCATCGCTATTAGAGCTGTCCTCTACACAGAAATTCTTAGCCACTAGTAGTAAATGACAGATGTGTTAATTAAGAGACTGAGGCAAAGCCAAGGTTGATGTTCTAATAAACAGGTCATTAACTTTGGTAATGACCAATTTGAGAAGATGATTGTTATTACAAACTATATTCCATGAGTTATGAGAGCAACAGTATAACTCTGGAGTACATCCAATGGTCAGATTATAATGAGAAGTCTTCTAAAACAATGGACATTTCGAATATGTCACCTTGCCTATTTATAACTTTACACATTTGCAAAATGTGGTGGGTTTATATAAAGCAAAACTTATTAAATGTTTAATGATTAAAATCAGAAAAATAATTGGCCTTTCCTTTGAGAGTCAAGTGAAAAACCTTGTCAATGGTATAACTTTAAGATTCTCTCTATGGTAACTTACTACTATGTTAGAATAGCAACTCTTTCCAGAGATCACAAATGACATTTTAGTGGGGTGAGGAGATGTAATGGAGATTAGAATCATATAAAAATGTTGGAAAGAAATTTGGAAGTAAATTTGTCTCTCCTTGAAATAATATAAGAATTTCCTCTATAGTATGTATTGTAGATTGTTCTTAAAACATTTTTGGCCTAAACTTCAAACACTGGAGATTTTTTTTCTTTTTCTTTTTTTTTTTAAAGATTTTATTTATTTATTTGACAGACAGAGATCACAAGTAGGCAGAGAGGAATGCAGAAAGAGAGGGGGAGAAGCAGACTTTCTGCTGAGCAGAGAGACACATGTGGGGCTCAATCCCAGGACCTCAGGATCAAGACCCGAGCCAAAGGCAGAGGCCTTAACCCACTGAGCCACCCAGGTGCCCCGAGATTTTTTTTCTTTATAAGAAAATCTATTTCATGTGGAATAGCTCTTCTGATAAAGTTCTGTCTGATATAGAACTAATTTCTACAGAAAGTATAGATGATCTTTATTGCATAAAACATAAATTTAAAGGCCTGAAAATATTTGTATGTCTTTTCTAAATCTTCCCTTTCTAGTTAAATATACTAAGCATTTGCAACCATTTCTCATGTGATGTAACTTACATATCCCTCACTGTGGCAACTCCTTTTTCTTGGCCATACCAATAGTCATTTCCAACACTGTTTTTTTCCTGTCTGCTTCTACCATGGAAACTAGAATATCTAAATGCCCATTTTTCCACTCATTTCTGCAACTAAAAGTGAACATTCTTGGCCTCACTGAGCAATGATATATAAGCAAAGTCTACGAAGAACTTTTGGGAAATATATGCTTCCTTAAAACAGGCTCAATGGTAATATCACCCTCATTCCTTCCTTCCTGAATATGAATAAGATACTATATTTGAAGGAGCTATGTTGCCAACTTGGAAGTGTCTACTGAAGGACAGAGTATCAATACACTAAGTATGGCATATTGGAAAAATAGAAAGGCCCTAGGATCTTGAAATTATCATGGAGTGGATAAGCCCATGTAAACAACCTCAAAATTTTATAATATGTGAAAAGGAAATCCACATATACAAAGACACTATTGATTGAATTTTAGGTCCATTTCATGAAGGTTAAGGGAATTGAGTAATTTTTCCTCTTGGTACTTTCTAATGGTTTCTCTCCAATCTTTACTCACCAATGGGAATTATCACTTGTCAAGGTCACAAAGCATTCCAACAAACTATAAGTATATTGGCCCTTCCATATAGTTATCACTTCCTGCCAGTATCTTTCCTTCCATTCTTTTTAACGTTATAGTGCCTTTTCCATATAGTTTTAAATTCTATCCCTGTGAATACGGGGTCTTCATAGGCTCTCTTAACTCCTCACACTCACAAGACCACTACAGGGGACATTTGGCACCAGTGAACTCAAAAAGACATAGAAAAGGAGCAAAGCATGCCAACCCAGCAGTGTTAGATATTCTTCTCCAAAGGGCATCTGCATGGCAGTTCCAGGTGCCATGTGATAAGATCCTTGCTAGACAGGTGCTGCCCTAGCTTAAAAGTTTCCCCTATAGAATTTTTCTAGAAAGAAAGGTGTTTAAAGTGTGAATAGTTGGACTTTTTTGAGAAGTTGCTTGGGGACCATATAGTTCAATCTGTACTTTTTCACATGAGGAAAAAAAATGAGGTTTAAAAAGAATAAATGACTTTCCCAAGAATACAAGATTATTTTACAGCAAATGCTAGATTAGAATACAGGCCTCCTAACTCCCAACCTACTGTTTTAAATAACCATGTTTCATAAGATTTAATGAATAATTTTGTTGTTATTTTTACATTTACTTGGTTTTTTTCCTTTTCCCTCCAGAGTAAAATTCAAAAATATAAACACATTAAATTGACTTCCAAGTTGCTAAAAGTGTAATTGACACTTCTATATTAGAATTCTAGTATTTCAGAGTAAATAAAAATAGTGTGCAGATGTCACTATTTCACTAAAAGTAAAAAGAATGAAGTCACATATCTGCTTACAGTCAAATACTGATTTTAAAAAATTCTTGAACATACTCTGTTTTCTATTTATTAAAAAGTTTATAATAGTTCAGATCTTTAAATGGTAAAGCTCCACACAATGTAGTAATTACTGCACAATTTATCTTTGATTCAATCATGGCTCAAGATAAAAAAAAAAAAAGATGTGTGCCCAATTTTTATTATAGGCAAAGACTAAAGAGAATAATAACTGATATGAATGAAAATAGTCAAAATAACTGAGGAGTGCAATTATCAAAAGGCATAGCTATATTTATTATTGTCTAATGAGTGTCTACCATGTGCCAAGAACCATTTGAAAAACTTCACATGTATGAAAAAACTTAGTCCTCACAAATAGTTAAAATGATGATCCTCCTTTTACAGATGAAGAAAAGTTCAAAAGAAAATGACTACCTGATCCAACGATACACAATGGGTAATTGGTACAGACAAAATTTAAATAAAATAACACTTTGATTGAAAAATGACAAAAAAATTGAATCCTTCAAATTCCTACAACATAAAATGCCACTGATGACTCACAGAAATAAATGTATTTTAATGAAAATCACTTCTAATTAGACAATTTCACTGCAGTCATTAGAGCTGTGTTTCTGACATGTTTCATATCCATTAAAATGACAGACTATAATAGATACTGATAACAAATGGGATAGCAGAATGTTGGCAGCAAAATTAGAATCATGCTTCCAAGATACTTAAAAATGTGGTCTTTGGTTTATTTTCAAACAGTATTAGATATAATCCAATAAAGTGGCCTGCTTTCTTGAAGCCACCATTACATGTATAAAGCACCATAACAGCAAAATTTCTCAATTTGACAGGTTATACCATTTATTTTCCTTATCTTTTCTGTCTCTTTACAGTATCAAATCAGTGTTAAGAGTGACACCATTCCATCAATTTACTAGTTGCTTTTTTTTGACATGATTCCAAAATATTAGCATATACAACTATTTATCTAAATTGTCCATTTTAATTAATTTGGCTGAAAATTTTGTTTTATGGAATTGTGTGCCTGTGTAGAACTTGTCAATATCAGTAGAAAATATTGATGAATTTGTTCCAAGTATGAAAGATGCTCTTTTGAATGATATGAAAATCTAGTAGAAATAGTTTCTTCAAACTTATACTAATATTGCATATAGGAGAAAAATCTGTATAAATACCCACAGTTATAAGGAACATAATAATTTCTAGAAGAGTGGTGCTAAATCACAAAAAAATTCATATGAAGTAAAGATTAATTCTGGTTGGTTAAGAGAATTTGATTTTAGCTTTTTGTGTGTAAAAAAATGCATAACTGAAAATGTTTTGGGATGCCCTTGAATAATAATGAAGACTGTTATAGGAGACAGAGGGACAACATGATGTTGGAAAATGTGGAATGAAGAGAAATAAGGAGCCCACACAAAAGTACGAATGAAGCAGAGTAGTGAAAGATAAAGTTGGAAAAATATATACTAAAAATAAAGGTTTATTTATGAGAGTGAAATTATTGGAATGATGCCTTATTCATAGAACCATGCATATTTGTTCATTTGGGTTCCTATTAGGTCAATTGAAAAATGAGATTACTGCTACAAATAATTCAGATGGAAGGTGGTTGGGGAAAAGACATCATAATATCAGAAGAAATTAAAGACTAGGATGATAAAGCATGTGTGTTTGTGTGAGTGGTCATAAAATTGTGGGTATGACAACTTCCTACAAAGGAAGAATCAATGGTACTTATTCTTTGTTAGGTATTGGGAGGTAGAATTAGACACAGAGGGGAAAGTTAACATAATTTTGGTAAGGCAGTCAGTTCTTGGTTTCTATAGATGACAGTGCCATTAATAACAAGGAGCAGGTAGACATCAGAAAAAATTCAAGATGACTAAATGGCTTACTGGTAAATACTGAGTTTTATTTTTTACATATTTAGTGCATTCTGGTAGGGATGGCATATTACCAATATAAAATTTAAATCTAGATTTCTGGAAGGCAGTTAAGGCTAAGAACATGTACCTGCAGCTACTCTCATTTAGAAGAAACTTGATATTATGTTAGTGGATGAAACTTATTGAGAGGAAAAAAGAACTTTGCATAACACATTAGGAAATGGAGAGAAATAGATGCATTTTTTATAAAGAAATAAAGATCATATAATAATGTAAGGAACAGGAAACAAATTTCTGAGGAAATAATAGGAATAAAATACACTATTCTGTTCTAGCTCACTAAAGCCAAGCAGAGTCTCAGACCCTACTTAACTTAAGGAGAATTGATTCTAGTGCAAAAGTCTCATCTCTCTGAGAAAACAAATTTAGCTGAGAGATTATTATAGAAATTTCTAGCAAAAGTAAACATGGAATATAGTGGCAACAAGATATAATCAAATGAATTGCAGAGCAGCAGTAGAAGGTCCACTAGGGTTAAATAGTGTGCTATTCTATAATTATGACCACATACCAGGAATTGGACTTGATAAATCCAATGGCATTCTTAAGTTTGGAGTAAATAAAGTAAATCGGAAAGTCAAGAAATCCAGGTATTCTAGGAACATGAGGATAAAAGAATCAAGAAAGATCAGAAAGGGGAAAGTCAACTGACAATGGTACATCAGTAATGAAAAGTAGATCATGACAGAATAACTAAGTAGCAGTAGTAGGTAATAGAGAAGATAAAGGAGCATGAGACTGTGATTAAAGAAGAAAGATACAAGGTATAAGGTACACAGTGATCCAAAGTGACAGTGAGATCTACTTGAGGTGACCATGTCTATAGATGCCTGAGATAGAAGAGAAATGAGTACTCAAATGTTGAGGATGGTAGAAGATGTCAGATTGATAGGGTTTTAACATGGTTAATCACTAAAGATAACAGCAGAGAATTGGAGGAGGATGGAAATAGTTCTCTCTTGGTTTCAGAATTCTTTGAATTGTGTAACTTCGAATTTTAAAATAAGCTTTGGGGCACCTGGGTTGCTCAGTGGGTTAAGCCTCTGCCTTCAGCTCAGGTCATGATCTCAGGGTCCTGGGATCGAGTCCCACATTGGGCTCTCTGCTCTGCAGGGAGCCTGCTTCCTCCTCTCTCTCTATCTCTCTGCTTGCCTCTCTGCCCACTTGTGATCTCTCTCTGTCAAATAAATAAAATCTTTAAAATAAGCTTTGTTATGATTTAATAGACTTGCTTGCACTAGCAAAGAGGAAAAACTGTAAACACTGGAAGGGCAATTCTCAATTCATGAAAACTTCTTACCAGCAAATATCAGAACCTCACTGTACATTCTTACTTGGCACCATCCAAATATTTTATATGTGTCCAGTTCCTTCTACCTTGCAAAAAAGAAATTACAAAAACTGTTCCCAGATCTATGTTTTGAAAATTTCTATTAAATTTACCTCTTTTCTCTCTTCTCCACTCCTCAATTCTCATTCTTTAAATATTATTAAGAATAAAGACTGTAGACCAGGTAAAAAATGATGTAAAGATGTTATTCTAGAGTTAGAAGCAATTATGTTAAGGAAGAGGAAAGAACAGTATTCAGGAGAGAAGGTGTTTAGTGATGATGAATGAATATATGATCATGATGTAGCAGCAAAATTCAATCACTTCATTGGATCAGACCCCTTCCTGGATATGTGAGTTGAAAGAATTGGTGGAAAGATGATTACTTTGGAAGGGAGAGAAAGGCTTCTTTTAATTTAAGAGAAGCTGAGGTGTTAGAAGGATATGAGGAAATAAGTCACCATAAAATGGAGTATACAAAGAGCAAAAAACAGTGGCAGTTATTCTATAATTTAGTACTCTATTATATTCAAAAACTGAGAAAGATATCAAAATAGACAGGAATATAATAATTGTAGAGCACCCTAATATTCCACTTACCTCAATGGATTGATCATCCGGACAGAAAATCAATAAGGAGAGAATGGCCTTTAATAACACATAGGCCAGATGAACCCAACAGATATATTCAGAACATTACATCCACAAACAGCAGAACATACATTATTTTCAAGTGTACATGGGACATTCTCCAGAATAGATCACATGTTAGGTCACAAAACAAGTTGCAATAAATTTAAAAATACTGAAATTAAATCATACATCTTTTCTGTTTATAACGGTATAAAACTAGAAATCAATCATAAGAAAAAAAATCCAGAAGGAACAGAAGTACATAGAGGCGAAGTAACATGCTGCTAAACATGAATCCATCCATTAAGAAATCAAAAAGGAAATAAAAAATACATGGAGACAGATAAAAATAAAAATCCAGGGGCGCCTGGGTGGCTCAGTGGGTTAAAGCCTCTGCCTTCAGCTCAGGTCATGATCCCAGGGTCCTGGGATGGAGCCCCACATCAGGCTCTCTGCTCAGCAGGGAGCCTGCTTCGTCCTTTCTCTCTGCCTGCCTCTCTGCCTACTTGTGATCTCTGTCTGTCAAATAAATCTTTAAAAAAAATAAAAATAAAAATAAAAATCCAACAGTTAAAATCTTTGGGATGCAACAAAAGATGTTCTAAGAGGGAAAACAATAGCAATACATGCCTACCTCAAGAAATAAGAAAAACCTCAAATCACCTAACCTCACACCTAAAGGAACTACGAAAAGAACAAGCTCAAACCCCATAGAAAGAAATAAATAATAAAGATTACAGCAGAAATAAATAAAATAGAGACTAAAATACCAGATCAATAAAACTGGGAGCTAATAAAAATACATAAATAAATAAACACACACTCAGAAAGCTACTAAAGATAAAATAAATTGCACAATTAATTTCTTATATAGCTTTAAATCTATGATTTGCAAGAAAGAAAAAACAACATATACAAGCACCATATAAGATCGGCAAAAATCAAAATTTAACAACACTGACCTATCAGTGAGTACACAGAATAATGAGGAAATTGTTGCAACTACTTTGTAAAAGTTTTGCATTACTCATTAAAGTAGAATGTGTGCAAACCTTTTAACCCAATAGTTCCATTGCTAAGTAGAGAAACTTCCAAAGGTACAGTACACCAACAGTAAAGCAGGCAAATAAATGCTGGTATACTTCCACAATAAAATAAAATACACCTACAACAACCTGAATGAAACTCAAAACATAATACTGAGCAAAAGAAGAAATTAATATTTCAGGGTAATTCTACATACATATATAAACTTTGAGAAGAGAAGGAGGGGAAAAAGGAAGGGAGGGAGGAGAAAAAAAGAAATAAAAGTAGTTATTATTAAGATCTGGATAAACGATGCTCTGCCCAAAGCACTCTGAAGTTCTGTAGCCACAGTGGAGAAAAAGAATCACTGTAGACATAAACAAGATAATAGGCAGGAAGCTAGGGAATCTCTTCTAACTGAAGAAGCAAATGAGGTCAGAAAAATGACAGCAAGTAGCCTGGCAGGTTAGTTGGTACCCATGAAAGTTGAAAGATTCATAGCATACAACAAAGTAAAGGGTGCAAATCAGAACCTAAGCTGTGAATTTACATAATATGTAAATTAAGACCATGATGATTCAAAAAATAGAATTGCCATGTGTTTTTAAAAATAAATGCATTGAATGCTCCATTAGAGCATTTATCACAATGAAATCTAGGATGAATATATCAATATTTATGTTTCTCACACTCTCAATAAAGTTAAACATTCTGAACAATAAAATACTATTGAAGAAATAATGAACAAAGATTATTATAGAATATATTCCAAAATGCATGTTAGACAAATGTGATATACTTGATTTTAAATACTAGACAAAGGAAAACAGGCAAATTGAAAGTAATAATTGGATGGGAGGGATAGAAATATTTTTTAGATATTTTTAATAAACATATATTTAA
The DNA here is from genome assembly GCF_002288905.1 of Enhydra lutris kenyoni. Classification (NCBI taxonomy): domain Eukaryota; kingdom Metazoa; phylum Chordata; class Mammalia; order Carnivora; family Mustelidae; genus Enhydra; species Enhydra lutris. The sequence goes on along the minus strand of NW_019154105.1, from coordinate 14,087,836 downwards.
ATGGCAAGTTACCATTGCAGGAACAATAATTTTTAAGAGTTAATGGAGGTCTCTTGGGGAAGATGGTGAAATAAGAGGACCCTACACTCATCTCATCCCATGAACACAACTACATAATACTCACATCAGCATAAATAACCCAAAAAATGACCTGAAGACTGGCAGAACAAACTCCGTAACTAAAGATAGAGAAGAGGCCACATTGAAAAGGGTAGGAAAGGTAGAGACACAATAAGGACTGAAAGGTATCATGGTCATGGTTTTGGGGGAGCCCAGCACAGAAAAGTGCAAGAAACAAACTATCACACTAGGGAGCCCATACAGGAGGGACAAATCCCCCATAACATTTGGCTTTCAAAGCAAATGGGGCCAAATTTCATGAGTTCTTACAACCAGAGGGTCTTAAAGCCTGGAGTTTTTAAAACTCAGCAGCCTTGGGGCACCTGGGTGACTCAGTCAGTTAAACATCCAATTCTTGATTTTGGATAGGGTCGTGATCTCAGGGTGGTGAAACTAAGCTCCATTCAGGCTCCATGCTGGGCATGGAACCTGCTTAAGATTCTCTCTCTCTCTTCCCCTCTGACTCTCCCCCCACTCCATGCATGTGCTCTGGGTCTTAAAAATGTAAAAAAGAAAAAAGAAAAAAAAATTTTAAATAAAAACCAGCAGCCTGCATTCTGAAAGCCCAGCTGAATTCCCACTCTTAAAGAGAGAGCACCATAAACAACCCACAGAGACACAGGATAGAAGCAGCAGTTTGAAAAACTTCTGGGACATATGAAAAGGAGAGCTGCTTACTTATCTCAGAGTATGTCCTGGGGAAGGAGGGGTGAGCAGGAATCCCAGAAAGAGACCCTTCAGGAACAAAAGAACTAGCAGGCACTGTTACCCTCCCCCACTCCACAGCACAAACACAGGGCGACCCACGGGAACCACCTCAGCACCTACATTCGCTACCTAACTTGCTTACACCAGTTGCTCTCTTCCCCTTCATGTATACTTCAACAGATTCACCCTTTCAGCCACCTTGGCCTCAGTCCCAGTGTTACAGAGTCCTTCCACCAGAAGAACGGAACAAAATTTGCCAATGTGACACTGTGAAATTTCTTTAACCTCCCTTTCTTGCTCTGAGTCTTCTGATCTAAATGGACTCATGATAATGTCTATCTCATAGAGTTTGCTGGCTCTGATGAAAGAAGGATGTAGAGCATTTAGCAAAAATTCTAACACACACTAAATGCTTCATTAATTCTTGTTATTAGTGATTATTTTCTTGTTGCATTTATTGAGACTTATAAAGGTAATGAAATTTTAGAATTTAGGGTGTAAGTTGAGTTCTTACAGAGTAGGGATCAATATCTAACATGGCAAAAAGCAATGTGTGATATACGATTGAGAGATCCAGTAATGACTGATTATTTTGTTTTATATATTTTATCTCCATTCGCATTTTAATTCCAGTATAGTTTACATGGTATTGTAATAGTTTCAGATGTACAATGTAATGATTCAACAGCTTCATATACTACTCAATGTTCATCATGATTAGCGTAATGTACTCCTAATGCCCTTCGCCTATCCTCACCATTACCCTACTCAGTTCCCCTCTGGTAACCATCTCTTTGTTCTCTATATTCAAGACTCTGGGTTTTTTGTTTGTCCCTCTCTTTTTTCCCCTTTGTTTTGTTTCTTAAAATCTGTGTAGGAGTGCAATCATATGGTATTTGTCTTTCTCCAGCTGGCTTATTTCACTTAGCGTTATACGCTCTAGATCCAAGCATGTTATTGCAAAAGGCAAGATTTTGTTCTTTTTATGGCTGAATAATACTCCTGCGTGTGTGTGTGTGTGTTGTGTGCCAAAACTTCTTTATTTATTCATCGATCGATCGCTTGGGCTGCTTCCACAGTTTGGTTATTGTACATAATGCAATAAACTTAGAAGTGGGTATATCCCTTCAGATTAGTGTTTTCATATTTTGGGGGTAAATACCCAGCAGTGTGAATCCTGAATCATATGGCAGTTCTATTTTTTAATTTTTTGAGGAACCTGCGTACCATCTTCCACAGCGGCTGCAACAGTTTGTATTTTCACTAATAGTGCACAAGGGTTCCTTTTTCTCCAAATCCTCACCAACATTTGCTGGTGTTTGTGTTTTTGATTTAGCCATTCTGACATGTGTAAGGTGCTATCTCATTGTGATTTTGATTTGCATTTCCCTGATGATGACTGGTGTTGAGCACGTTTTCATGTGTGTTTTGGTCAACATGTATGTCTTCTTTGGAGAAATGGTGTCTTCTGACCATTTTTAATGGGATTACTTGGGGTATTTTTGGTGTTGAGTTACATATGTTCTTCTTATATTTTGAATACTAACCCTTTATCAGATATATCAGGTGAAAATATCTTCTCCCTTTCAGTAAGTTGTCTTTTATTTTTGTTGGTTGTTTCCTCCACTGTGCAGAAGCCTTTTATTTTGATGTGGTACCAATAGTTTATTTTTGCTTTTGTTCCCTTGACTCGGGAGATATATAGAAAGATGTTGCTAAGACCAATGTGCTCTCTTCTAGGACTTTTACGGTTTCAGGTCTCATATTTAGGTCCTTATTCAATTTTGAGTTTATTTTTGTGTATGGTGTAAAAAAGTTTCCAGATTCACCCTTTTGCACATAGCTCTCTGGTTTTCCCAACATCATTTGTTGAAGAGACTGTCTTTTCTCCATTGGATATTTTTTTCTTGCTTTGTTGAAGATTAGTTGACCATATAGTTGTGAGTCTATTTCTCGGTTTTCTACTCTGTTCCATTGATCTTTGTTACCTGTTTTTATGCCACTACTATACTGTCTTGATCACTAGAGCTTTGTGATATCGCTTAAAGTCCAGAATTATGATGCCTCCAGCTGTGTTTTTCTTTTTTAAGATGGCTTTGGCTACTCAGGGACTTTTGTGGTTCTATATAAATTTTAGGATTGTTTGTTCTAGTTCTGGGGAAAATTCTAGTGATATTTTGATTGATAGATTTTGTTTGTTGGGAAATTTTTTATTACAGAGTCCATTTCTTTGCTGGTTATGGGCCTGTTCAAATTTTTCTATTTCTTCCTGTTTCAGTTTTGGTAGTTTGCATGTTTCTAGGAACTTATCTATTTCTTCCCAATTGCCCAATTTGTTGGCATATAGTTTTTCATAATAGTCTCTTATAATTATTGGTATTTCTATGGTATTGGTTGTGATCTCTCCCCTTTCATTCATGATTTTATTTATTTGGGTCCTTTCTCACTTCTTTTTGATAAGTCTGGCTAGAGGTTTGTCGATTTTATTAATTCCTTCAAAGAACTGGTTCTTTTGAACCAGTTTCATTGAGCCATTCTACTGGTTGGTTTGTTTGTTTCTATATCATTTACTTTTGCTTTAATCTTTATTACCGCCCTTGTTGTGCAGCTTTAGGCTTTATTTGCTGTTCCTTTTCTAACTCCTTTAGGTGTAAGCTAGGTTGTACATTTGAGACTTTTCTTACTTCTCGAGGAAGGTCTGTATTGCTTTATACTTCCCACTTATGACTGCCTTTTTGCATACCAGAGGTTGTGTACTGCCATTTCCATTTTCATGTGCTTCCATATATTTCTTTATTTCTTTTTAAATTTCCTTGTAAACCCATTCATTCTTTAGTAGGATGTTCTTTAACCTCCTTCCCAAATTTTTTTCTTTTTGGCTTACTTTTTTTTTTTTTAAAGATTTATTTATTTATTATTTTAGAGAGAGGGGTAGAGGGAGAGAATCTTGAAGAAGACTTCCTACTGAGTGAAGATCACTGGGGTTTAATCACAAGCCCTGTGCCATCATGACCTGAGCTGAAACCAAGAGTCATACACTTAACCAAGTAAGCCACCCAGGTGCCCCTCCTATGGTTGGCTCTAAGTTTCATAGCCCTGTGGTCTAAAAATATCCATGGTATGATCTCAATCTTTTTGTATTTATTTAGGCTGGATTTGTTACCCAGGATGTGATCTATTCCGGAGAATGTTCCATGAGTACTTGAAAGAATGTGTATTCTGCTGCTTTAGAGTGGAATGTTCTGAATATATATTTGTTAAGTCCATCTGGTCCAGTGTGTCATTCAAAGCCATTGTTTCCTTGTTGATTTTCTGCTTAGGTGATCTATCCATTGCTGTAAGAGGGGTGTTAAAGTCCCCTACTATTATTATACTATTTTCAATGTGTTTCTTTATATTTGTTATTGATTCATATATTTGGGTGCTCCCAAGTTGGAGGCGTAAATATTTACAGTCATTAGATTTTCTTGTTGGATAGACCCCTTTATCATGATATAGTGCCTTTCTTCACCTTTCGTTACAGTCTTTGTTTTAAAATCTAGTTTGTCTGATTAAAGTATGGCTATTCTGGCTTTCTTTTGATGTCCATTAGCAGGATAGATGGTTCTCTATCCCCCTCACTTTCAATCTGGAGGTTTCTTTGGGTCTAAAATGAATCTCTCATAGGCATCTTATAGATGGGTCTTGGTTTTTTATCCATTCTGATACCCTGTGCCTTTTGATTGGAACATTTAGTACATTTACATTCAGAGGGATTATTGATAGATATGAATTTAGTGCTACCTATTACCTGTAAAGTTGTAAAGTTGGTATTTCTGGAGAATTCCTCTTTTCCTTTCCAGTTTTTTGTTTGGTTTGGTTTGGGTTGGGTTGGGTTGGGTTTTGTGTATTTGTTTGTTTGTTTTTGGTAAAGCTGGTATTTCTGGAGAATTCCTCTTTTCCTGTCCAGTTTTTTGCTTGGTTTGGTTTGGTTTGGGTTGGGTTGGGTTGGGTTTTGTGTATTTGTTTGTTTGTTTTTGGTCTTTCTTTCCCACTCAAAGAGTCCCCTTTAGTATTTGTTACAGGGCTGGTTTAGTCATCACAAACTCTTCTAGTTTTTGTTTGCCTGGAAGACTCTTTATCTCTTTCTATTCTGGATGACAACCTTCTTGATACAGTATTCTTGGCTGCATAATTTTCCCATTCAGCACATTGACTGTATCATGCCCCTCCTTTCTTTCCCCAGAATGACCCAGGGGATCCTCAGAGCATGCTGTCCATTCTTGAGCCTCTGTCACCCTTATCCATAGGAGTACCACTCTGTCCACCAGTCCCAACTCTGGCGATGGGGTGGACTTCTAAAATTTCAGACTTCAACTCTGTTGCTTGTAAAAACTTGTGATAAATCAGTTCCTCTCATTTTCCAAGTCAATGGTTTTGGGGACGTATTTTTCTATGCAATCTCCTGTATCCTGTTTTTTCTCCCCCCACCCTGAAATCAGTGGTTCTCTCCCCTCCATAGCACCCACTATTCTTTTCTCCCCAAAATTACATTTCCACATCTCCCACATTCCACAATGTGGCCTCTTTTCTCCCTCTAGTTGGGCAGTTTGTTCTTTCAGTCCTCAGATCAATCTTCTGGGTTTTCAGAATGATTTAATATTTATCTAGCTGTGATGAGGCAAGCATAAGGTCCTCCTACTACTCTACCATCTTAACTCTCTCTCCTAATATAAAAACTTTTAAAGAAATTAAGTTTCAACAAATATTTCTACAATCATATATAAATATTGATATATTTACTAGAGTTTTTCAAACATGATTTTCAATCATCTTAAATATTCACATGGGGATTTCGTGAATGGTAACTCTGGAAAATTATACTAATAAGTTGACAGTATATACTTGTACTTAGTTGCTCTTTTTGTTGGCACATAGGGTTTCTATCTTTATCCTGTATTCTTCCAGGAAAACCATGCAAACCAAACATTAACACTGTACCTCTTTCCCTTGGCTGACTCCTTAGCTTCAGTTTAAGTTACCACTGTAAAACAAACTTTAAAATGTACTTTTTATAGAGCCAATGAGAAAAAGTATAGTATAATAAAGCCAAAATGATTCCAAATGGTTATGACAGTATATGGATTCTCTGTTTTAAGACATGATTTTTACTGAGATGTATAATTATAACAGTTAATATTGGGTAATAACTGTGTTATAGGCACTGTCCCAAGTATTTTACATTGAATCTTTTTTAACCTGCAGTGCATATTATGATTCATGTTCTAAAAGATGGAGAAATTGAGATTCAAACAGGTAAACTTGTCTAATCCATATGACTAAAGATTAGTAAGCTTTTGTTCTAACCAGGCTATATGGTAAGCTCCAAAGACAGTATACCCAGGGTATACTGTCTCATTTTTAAAATGAATAAACCAAAGAAAATTCCAATATAAAAATTAAATATATGTAGGGGCTCCTGGGTGGCTCAGTGGGTTAAGCCACTGCCTTCGGCTCAGGTCATGGTCTCAGAGTCCTGGGATCGAGCCCCGCATCGGGCTCTCTGCTCAGCGGGGAGCCTGCTTCCTCCTCTCTCTCTGCCTGCCTCTCTGCCTGCTTGTGATCTCTCTGTCAAATAAATAAATAAAATCTTTAAAAAAAATTAAATATATGTATATTATTATTTCTTTTTGAATTATTTATGCCACAATTTTATAACTCTGGATAAATTAACTCTAACACCATTTTTTTCAAAATTAGCATAAATAGTTGCACAAAAAATGTGATAACTTGAGAGACAGTATAATTTCTTGACAATGTTTCCTCTTCCAACCTCTGCTGGACCATTCCTTCCTGGTGTTCTCTACACCTATCTCAGTATAGAGTCCTTTATTACATGTTCTTATTTTTGTGCTTGCTTTTTATATGTTACTACTGTACTGAATTCTGTATCCATCTATCTTCTCTTCTCTCTCAAAAACATCTCCAAGAGGTTTTATGCATACCCACCCCCTCAACATTGCTACTTTCTAAATCTATAGCTACAACTCTGATTTATTATTTTTCCAAGCTCCTGACTTACACCATGATAACAAAAGCCTACTAAATGTCCATTAGTCCATATGCCTCTCAACTATTCCTAGAATGAAATTATCTCTCACTAAGCTACAACCTCATCTTAAAAACCCTGTTACCCTCCTGTTTTCCCTGTCTTAGTTAATGTCATGCGCCCAGTTGTTCAAGTCATAAGATGGAAATCTCTGAGATTTCTGGTCTCTCTCTCACAACACAACCAATTAGTTACTAAATTAGTTTACTCCTACTGACCTCTGAAGTCAAGGCTTCTTTCTTTATTTTCTTTCTTCTTTAATATCACCTCAGGAGGCCCTCTGATTGATACTTCTTACTTAGGATCATGACCATAGTTAGCTCATCTCTCTACTTTTAGCTTATTCATTCACATCCCCACCTTGTCAATTTATTCCTTCTGTTATTCTCAGATACCCAATTCTAAAACTGACATCTCATCTTGCTTATTCTCTGGTTAAAATCCTTCGGTGAATGTTAAAAATGAAAACCCAAAGAGCCCCTTCATGATCTGGCATTTACCTACTTCAGGCTACTCTACTATGAATACCCAGTTGCCTAGAGTTGCCCAGAGCAGTCTTCTCTTCTGTGTCCTATCCTCCCTATGTGAATCAGTCCTGGCCTTAATCAGTCTAAGGAATGACTAAGCATCCTTTAAAGCCCAATGAAAATGTCATCTCTTTCAGAAAGCTTTCTTTGAGAACAAACAGTTAAGCTTTTTCTCATTTTTCTTCTGATAGCCCTGTGTACAAATCTCTACTGTAACACATGTTATTCTTTCTGTCTGTCTCCACCACTATGCTGCAATCTAGTTTTATTGGTTTTTTTTTTTTAAATACACAGGGAATTCCTATAATAGCCTTTAGTATTTGCCAAATATACTGATAAATGAGTATAAGAGTAGAAAGGGAGGGGGTAAAAGAACATCTAAACCTTTGTATGTGAACTGAATTGCATCTCATACTTGAAGTACAGCTTAGTAGTCAACAAAATAACCTCCAAAGCTACGTGCATTAGTTATCTATTGCTGCACAACGAAGTACCACAAACTAAGTGGCTTTAAACAATACACATTTATAATTAACCACTTACTTACATTTGTTATTATAGTGGATATCATATTATCCACTTGCATTTATAATTATCCACTTATTACTATCCCAAGTCCTGATCCTTGGGTCAGGACTTCATCATGACTTAATTGTGTCCTCTGCATCAAATATTCTCAAAAGGCTACAGTTAATGTGTTGGCCAGAGATAGCAGTAAAGGTTTAGCTGGGAAAGGATCCATTTCTAAATTTATGTGGTTTGTTGGAAGGTTTAGTTCCATGCAGGATGCTAGACTAAGGGCATCAATTCTTTGATGCCTAAAGATCAGCAGCCATCGTTAATTCCTTAACACTTCAACATGTCTTGAACATGTTGAACATGTTCTCAAATATGTTCAGCTGGTTTCATCAAAGCCAGCTACTGCCTACTAGTAGATCAAGGTCACAAATATTATTAGGGAGGTGGCATCCTATCACATTTGTTGTATTGGTCATGTGAGTTACTAGGCCAGCCCATCCTTAAAGAGAGGAGATTTCACAAAGGATTGTGTAGCCAACAGAATTTTTTAAATCTCCCCACAAGATTCTCATGCCCTAAGCATTCAATCAAACACTAACATAAGCACTATGGCAAAGGATCTTTCAAAATGGAATTATAGTAATCAACTGGCTTAATTAGTAGGAAGGTTATATATCTGGATTATCTAGATGGGCTCAAGCTAATTACATGAACCCTTCAAAGACAAGAATTTTTTTCTGGCTCTTATCAGTGATATGAGGAATACAAAGAAAGGAGAGAAGTGAGGCAGAAGAGGTCATAGAGATTTAGGACTATCTGCTCTTTCTGGCTTTGATGATTAAGAAAGTGAGACACATGTGAAGGGTTGGAGACAATTCAAAATTATCCCTGACTTACAGGCAACAAGAAAATGGGAACCTCTGTCCTATAACCACAGTAAATAATTTTTGCTACAAACTTCGAAGAGTCTAGAAAGGTTCTCTCTTGTGGCTTCCAGAAAGAATACAACCCTGCTAATATGAAGACTTCAACCTTGTAAGACTAATTGTGTCCAATTTTTAATCCAAAGAAATTATAACAAAATAAATTAGAGTACTTTTAAGTTGCTAAAATTGTAGTAATTTGTTAAGGAGTCAATAGAAAATGCATACACATGCATACCAGGAAGTGGGGATCATTAAGAGCCATCTTGGAATCTGATGCTCAACCAAATTACCTGAATTTGAGACTTACTAGCTATGTGATCAGGAAAGCTACTATTTTGCACCTCAGTTTTCTCTTCTGTAACCTGAAGACAATAACAGTAGTATCTAACTCTTAGGGTTGATGTAAAGCATAAGTAAATCGTATGTGTCTTATCTGTTGGCTATTAATATGATTTCTAGAAGATAAATATTTCTATTATTGTTATTAAAATCTCAAGCCATAGTTATTTTAGAAGTAAAAGAGTTAATGGTATTATCATGGCATAATGTTTCATCTGCTTGCCCAAAATTTTGGGGAAGCAAGACAAAATTATAATATGGAAAATTTTCCTTATATTAATAAATTGGTCAATAGACAGGCAGTTCTTGACAGTACCAGCTGGTGATATTCATTAGGGCAAACTAGAATAAATCCAACCACATATTTCATTCATTTCTACTAAAATTGATTCAGTTCAACCAACAGATTCTTTCAGATGAAAAGCTTATATTGAACCAATATATTTTGCATATATTTAACTTTCAAATGGTTTTGATAATTAATCTACAGGAAAAGTATAACATGTGTTACCAACTCCAGGCATTCTCTGATTATACTGAGTTTCCTTAACCAACACTTTGCATTCGGTCTTTTATATTAGAGTTTTGAAATATGTTTTCTTTTCCATGAACTTATATTATTAGCCATTCATAAATTAATCATTTTCCTATTTTTCTTTCTGAATCTAATTCTTTACTGGATATTATAGTTCATCTCTTAAGGGACTTAAAATTAGAAAGCAATTTGTGTGGAATTTAAATGGTATTCTTCTAGGTGAACTTGTTTTTCCTCACGTGAAACTGATTCTCAGGATTGTAAATTTCTGTATTGGACTGTTACATATCATAAGTTGTCTTATCTATTTCAAGCCATTAGGTCATGTTCTAAAGTCTGCATCTTGGGAGAATTTTTCTCCGTAATTTTTAGTTATTGACCATCTTCCCTTGAACACTTTTTATTCACTGATTTTTGTGATTATAGAAATTATCTTTACATAATTTATAATAAAAATAAAGTTTCTGGGCGCGCCTGGGTGGCTCAGTGGGTTAAAGCCTCTGCCTTCGGCTCAGATCATGATCCCAGGGTCCTGGGATCGAGCCCCACATCGGGCTCTCTGCTCAGCGGGGAGCCCGCTTCCTCCTCTCTCTCTGCCTGCCTCTCTGCCTACTTGTGATCTCTGTCTGTCAAATAAATAAATAAAATGTTTAAAAATAAATAAATAAAAAATAAAGTTTCTGTCATTTTTCCTTTTAAAATATCCCTAAGGGGCGCCTGGGTGGCTCAGTGGGTTAAAGCCTCTGCCTTTGGCTCAGGTCATGATCCCGGGGTCCTGGGATCAAGCCCCGCATCACATTGGGCTCTCTGCTCAGCAGGGAATCTGCTTCCCTTCCTCTCTCTCTGCCTGCCTCCCTGCCTACTTGTGATCTCTGTCTGTCCAATAAATAAATAAAATCTTTAAAAAATAAAAATAAAAAAAATAAAATATCCAGAATCTAGTTTTATGGCACTAACATATTTCCATGCTTTATAAATTTAAAGAATCCTTCTGATTTATCATCAATATCATTATTATTTTACTGCCCCTCTCTTAGGGATACAAATAGTCATAGCTGATGATTTGCCTATTTTACTAATTCTTCATTAATCCCATCTTATGTATTTACCGTAACCTTCCCAAACTTCTAACTTCATTAAAAAGAGTAAATAAATAAACCTTTACACCACCTAGACAGTTTGAGATGAGAGGGTTATCTATGAATAAATATATCCTTAGTCTCTGAATATCTGTACTAACATTGCCATTTGTGTGTGTGATATTCCTCTCCTTTCAGATCATGCAAATCTAAGTGAATACCTCACTTCTACTGAAAAAAGGAAAGGATAACATTGCCAGGTGGTGACTGGGAGAACCGCAATGGAGTGTGGGTGGTTACGCAATTTGAATTACTTTTGGTACCAAAACATCATGAAGGGTCCTTTTCCTTTTCACATTTGCTTCTAATTCACCTCTGTAGTCAGGACCCTAAAGAGGACTCATGTAGACTTTTCATCCTAGGGACTATAATTTTGTCATTGATTTAGAAGTCAGTACAAGCACCTGAAATAATATCCCTATGAAGATATTATAGATTGCACAGTGAATACTTGGTGAACCCAACAGCAATCTCACAAAGCAGAATGTCTAAATATCATTTGAAGGGAATTTAAAATTTGACACAATTATTCCAATAAATAAGTAAAATTCACCATAAAGAACATAGGCTTCTCTCATGGCGAGGCCATCTATCTCTTTAATGTTCTATTGTTTATTATAGACTTCGTAAATACAGTATTTTTTATCAGAAACATGTATTACTAGTGTTTTGCTTCAAACTTAACTTTGCTATCATATTGAAATAAAGAATAGGATTCAATATTAACCTTGAAATTTAAACTAGGTCTCAGAGGGGTAAAACTACTCATTCTAGTACATTCTCATTTATACAAATTACTGGAAAAATATAAACACATTAAAGAAAGAAATGAACATAAAGCAAGCAGCCAGAACAACCCAAAAGGGCTCTGAGAGGCTTTGTAATACAGTTACATGCTAGTAAGTGTGGTTTTGATAGATGTGTCATATGCTACGTGGCCTACAAAAGATATTTGTGGTCATTTCAAAAAAAAAAAGAAAGAAAAAGAAAACAGCATCAGGGAGAATTTCAGTATTAAAAAGAAAAAAATAAGGATGCATCTTAAAGCAGCTAATAACCTTTGAAGATTTTTATAATGGATTATAAATGTTTGAATGTTTTGTTTAATGTATAACATATAATTTTGTTCTAAGTATTCTCCTTCATTTTTGCTTGTAATAATCAGGGGTGATCTTACGGTTAACAGCCAGTGTAACCCAAGCAGACGCCTATGGAAAGAGTTTACAAGCCCTGCTGTGGTGGTAAATCCTTTAGTTCTTGAATTATACTGAAGTCTAGCAGGATGTGGGGAAGGTTGCATGGCAGCTGAGATAGTGGAGTCCTCTCAGAGAGACACAGTGGAGTTTTAGTATCCAGTATGGAATTTTTTAAATATTATAACCATGTCAATGTATACCCAACTAGTTACAGCCTGGGTGATAATTATAGTAGTTAAAGGTTACTTTCTATATGTGCATTTCTTCCAAAGTAGCTAAAATATAATCTGTTTATTGACAATGATCACTAAAGAGAATTGATTTTTTTTAAGATCTTATTTATTTATTTGAGAGAAAGAACAAGTGGAGGGAAGAAGCAGAGGGAGAGGGAGAAGCAGAGTCCCCACTAAGCCGGGAACCTGACGCGGTGCTCCATCCCAGGACCCTGACCTGAGCCAAAGGCAGACACTTAACTGACTGAGCCACCCAGGTGACCCTTGATTTTTAAACATAATTTTTTTTAGCACTTTGTAAGTGAAAGAAAAAAAAAAAGAATTGGAATTAACTTCATTTAAATCCTGAAGTTTGGAGGGTGGGTTAATCAAAATAATTGATAAATGAAGTCTATGTGCATATGGATACCAGACATATGTGATATATATATATATATTCCCTATATAACACATATACATATATATAGCTGTCTTAAATCATAATTGTAATACCCATGCTGTTTTCTGCCAGAGCTACATAACTCTTAAAAAGAAAATATTCACGTTTTCCTGTTTTCATTTCCAATAATTTCTCATTTAAAACTAGTCAGAACCTGTTGGGAGGGAAAAAATAAATAAGAATGCATTTATTAGCATGTTTTATAGCCAAGATGTACAGTGAACATGACTTTAAAATTTCTCAAATATAAAACATGTCGATGGAATTTTATCAGTGATAGAATAATACTGTGAAAATATAAGAGGAAAAAAACAAGGTTTTGTCTAAGCAAGAAAAGGCAAGACATAGCAAAAAAGATATTTGCTTATCAACATTCTTAGTAATTTGAGCACCAAAACAAGTGAACCATTCATGAGGATAGTTTTTTCTAGATAAACAAAATTGTTTTATATTTTTAACAGTATATTATTATTTTTTAAAGAATTACAAATGAATAGAATATTTTGTGTCACATTATACAGTAGTACATAGATCCTGGGTCACATTATATATTTTGTCCCTGTTCCTCAAAGCCCCAGATAGCTTTGTTAAGCCCATCAAAATGACTAAAGTGGATTGATCTATACTTAATTTGCGGAATTCAGGAAAATATTTCCCCCATCATTGCTTACTTTCCTTAATTTTCAGTCAGTGCCAATCTTCTTTGTGGGTCTAAGTTTCTTAACTGTTATATGTAACTAATGTTTTGAACACACAACATGTACAATGTGATTAAACACAACAGCATGTTTACCTTCCACTCTCTCCTTAAACTTTAGTCAGTGGGGGTAATCTTCCATTGGCCTAACAGGAAACTAAGGTCAATGTCTTGAGTTTTATTTCCAGTCTTACATAATGTAAATTTCCTGGCAACTTTAATCCATTAATTCCAATATTAGCTATTATCTATGATTAAATTTTCATCCAAAAGTAAGACATTCTTTCACCCCATCCACCCTGTCCTATAGACGACTGTTGCCTGCGGTGGGGGAAAGAGATGTAGCGGGTTTGAGCTCTTATCCCACTAACTTCTTTCCCCGTTCACTTGGTGATATTTTAGATCCCTTTACAGTCAACTGTTTGAACTTTCTAGGCCTGGAAGATAGTTAAAGCTGACTCTATCCGGGAAATTTTTCTGGATCATTTAGGATCATTTAGAGACTTTAACTGAAGTTTTTCATTAGCTCTCTCATGTAAAGGGCAAAGTACTGATTTACCAACCTGGCCGTGCCTACTCTGTTACTCCACCCTGGGTTCAATGGCTCTACCATCTAATAGACCATGAATTTTGATGTTAAACTTGGTCTTAAATATTGCTTCTATTACTTGCCTCTAGAACCCCTAGAGCCCTTTTGTAAGTATATTTTATATCAAATCCCTTTCTTCTACAATACCTAGTTTCTATTCTTTAACTTGAATAATACATGTGTAATAGGTGTGGAAATTTTAAAAAATAATATTATATATTTCATTGGACTATAGTGGGAAGTACATGAGATAAATCATTTAGCACAATGCCTGTGCTGCTTTTGTGATCACTTTTGTTTTACCATCAACTGAATGTCCTTGCTGACCCTAACTTCCCTGACCAGACACAGGTCACACATAGCCACTATGCCTAAGAAAAAGAAGCTGACCTCTCAGACTCAAAATTTCCAAGAGTGGTTTTGTCACCTGCACCTGAAACCATCTTGACATAGCACTATTTAGAACTTTGGACTTGAACCTTGAGAATTATCTTTGACTAGAAATTTTCTATACCCTATTTTTTAAGATTTTATTTATTTATTTTGACAGAGAGAGATCACAAGTAGGCAGAGAGGCAGGCAGAGAGAGGTGGAAGCAGGCTCCCCATTGAGCAGAGAGCCTGATGCGGGGCCGGATCCCAGGACCCTGAGACCATGACCTGAGCTGAAGGCAGAGGCTTTAATCCACTGAGCCACCCAGGTGCCCCTTTTTATCAGTTTCTAAAGGTACTATCATAATACAGAAGTAATGAAATATAAATGATATAACAAATTTAATCATCCCGGATGGCCAGAAGACTGCTGGTCCACAGTAGGCTTTCAATTCTAATTATTTTTGCTTTCCCATAGGGCTTTTAATATTATTTTAAGTACCTACCTCTAAGCGGTGTCCTTGTAAGAATGTCTACTTGGTAGATTTGCCTCTGGTATCTCCTAATTCTCATCTATATTGCATTCTATTGCCAAGATAGCCTTCCTAAAGGAAACTTCCGAGCATGGCATTCCAATTATCAGAAAACTTCAAATACCCACAGCGCAAATGTTTCCCTTTCTTGCCAAGAATTCAAGGTTCTCTACACTCTATATCTAAGTATTTAATGTTACCCTCACTGCTTTTCTCTTTATAACTCACATTCCTAGTAAAACTGGACTAGTTCGTGTTCACTCATAAAAGCCACATTTCTCATATCTCCGTTTAATTTTTGTCCTTCTGCCTAAAATACCTTTCTCCCATCTTCATTTACTATGATCTTTATTTACTACATCTTTATTTACTACATCTTTAATGAACATTTCTTCAAATCTCACATTGGTAATGAAACCATAGCCAATGTGAACCTTCTCTCCTTTCATGCTTTCTTATGGTCGAAATGACTATAGTCTGCCTTATGTTACATTAATTAGTATATTTTCACATATTCTAGTTAATTATCTTGACTTTTCTACCATGAGGCAGAGGTGAGAACTACATGTAAATCCTGGTGGGAGATGATGCAGGACAATGAAAAATGGTTAAAACCATTAGCTAAAAATTCAGATCTGAGTTTAAATTTCATCTCCTCTATTTTCTAGTAGCAAAACTATATAATATAGATTTGTCTAACCCTCCATTTTTATCATTAAAAAAAGATAAAATAATAATATACTCTTAAAGCTTCATATACTACCTGATCAATCAATAGATGGCTCATTTCATTTCCTTACCTATTAGATTTTTTTTAAAAAACTAGTATTAGAAAAACTTCTGTTTTCATTAGAAGTTCACTTTGTAACCAACATGTTTTGACACTACAGACTCTTAAAGTTTGTTACATGAATATATATAAATTACAGCTTCTATAGTAAATTTACAATGAGTATCACAACAGCTCAGCCACTTAGAGCAGAACGATTTCTTGAACTTTATAAAATCTGAGAATTTCCTCTGTCTCCAGACGGCTTTACTTATGTATTTATTTTTAATATTGACATCTGGTTATTTCCATTTTTCCAGTGCAAATCTTTCTTTTAGACATCATGGGTCAACAGACTCCTCACTTCTCCCCTCTTCATAGTCCCTGTGGCTTGGATTATCATGTTGTTCACCTTCCTATATACAAATTAGTAATCTCAACAGTCTAGTTGATGAAAGGATCACCTTGGTACATGTTTACCAAACAGAACATTAAACATGGCTTCAAAAAAGGAAAGTACATCTTCCCCCTAAAGGGAAGAGATGCATTCAATCACACATGAGCAATCCGGATTTTGCTTAGTCAGGGATTTTCTGTCCATAGCAACCTGCAAGGGCAAAGTATTTCTCATGCCAAATTTTATAGGACACAACTGACCAATTAAAAAAACAAAGGCATCAGCATTTCAGGAGGCATCATGTCAGCAGCTTATTCTTCACCGCAGAGTTTTAACACACCATTAAGCAGCGTCCACGGCCAAACTGATGTCACTGTGACTTCTGTCTGCTGCTCCCAGCACCTCTGAACTCTAGATCAGCAAAAGACACCCAATGCCCTTGCAATCACAGAAAGCAACAGAGTTCATTTGAAAGAACTGTGGACCTGGAATTCAATTACTTATTCAATTTTTCAACATTATTAACCAATTGCTCTATGATAGCTGTTGGGAAAATTCCAGTAGAGGAATGTGTAGCAGATAGTAATAACTCAGAGAGAAGGAAGAGACAGACACAAAAACAAGTAACAACAACTGAATGCAGAAAGTGAAACACAGCAAAATATTACAAATTACCCAGAAGAGAGAGGCATTTATGGGTCTCTTCTCTATGTGACTTGTTACTGAAGTTTCTCTCCTCATTTAACCATTATTACTCTAGAGCTTATCTGCTAAATACGAACAAGATTGAGGTCCTTCTTTATGTCCATTCATCTTATCTAATACAAAATTAAAGTCTTTACCATCACTTATGAAGCTTTCATCTTTATTTTATTATAATATTAGTATGATAAATGTTATTAGAGTAGCTCTTTGGGGACAAATTTTAACTAACAGACTTATTACCAGGAGCTATTTTTCAAACAAGTCTTATGTGTGTGTGTATCATATACAAAGTTTTACCATAGATTATAATTGGACCACATTTTATATTTACTTCAATTCAGATCAAAAAAACCCAAAATCTCCTTTAAAATTCTGTAACTATGGGGCACCTGGGTGGCTCAGTCAGTTAATTGTCTGCTTTTGGCTCAGGTCATGATCTCAGAGTCCTGGGATCAAGCCTCACATCAGGCTCTGTGCTCAGTTGGAAGCCTGCTTCCCCCTCCCCCTCCCTGCTCATGTTATCTCTCTCGCTATCTCTCTCTCAAATAAATAAAACCTTTTTTTAAAAAAATTCTGTAATTGGTCTAAAGCAGAAGCAGTTTGTTATTATTCCTAGTAAAGATCATTACTGACTATGGGGCACCTGGGTGGCTCAGTGGGTTAAGCCTCTTCCTTCGGCTCAGGTCATGATCTCAGGGTCTTAGGATGAAGCCCGGCATCAGGCTCTCTGCTCAGCAGGGAGCCTGCTTCCCCCTCTCTCTCTCCGCCTGCCTCTCTGCCTACTTGTGATCTCTGTCTGTCAAATGAATAAATAAAAATCTTTAAAAAAAATTTTAAAAGATCATTACGGACTACTCACTATAAAATAATAAATAAAAGAGTAATATTCAAACAGAAGAATTGGCAAAAGACGTTAAAAATAAATTCTCAAAACAAAGGAGAGGACAATAAATATATATATTTCTTCAATCCCTCCAGTGATGGGGGGGGAAGATCAAAGGAAATGACAGCTTTCATTTGCAATGTTAGCAAACACAATTTAAGGATAGTTTCCACAATTTGTGAACATATACTTCTTCTAAGAGCATTGCTATATTTCTAGGGAAACTCCAAGTACCAAAATTTCAGTTTTAGAAATTTATCAAAGGTAAAATTCAAGGATATAGAAAATGTTTTGTACAAGAATGTTCTTTTAAAATACTGTTATAATAGTGACAGATGACATCTATTGGAAACATCTGGAACTGAACTATGTACTTATTTATATGTCCTAATGTATAACTAAAAACAAAAGAAAAAAACCCTGAAAAGCAAGTGTAGGCAACCAAATGTAAGCATGAAAGGAGTGCACTGCATGTAGAAAATTTTAAAACAATTTAAAAACCTATTAAAATTTATCATTATTTTAATTACTGCGTCGTCAATTCTAAATGTCAAAGTCAGAATGCTCCTCCACAAATGTTTCTTCTTAGTTTATGTTCTAAACAATTTCTGTGATTACTATTGAGATTTAATAATATAGGTGTCAAATTAAGGATTTTAAAGTGATTTATCCTTTAATGAACATTTCTTCTACATTGTTAATTTTGCAAGCTTCCAGTTATACAGCCAGCTTCCAATACACACAGACTCAGCTATGACCCTTTATTTAGAAAAAAACTACCTAATGATTTCAAATCATTGAGCTCAATTCAGGTGTAGGTTGTGTCTCCAGCCCTTATGATACTACCCATTTTTATATTTATGAGCTAATTTAAAATAAATGATGATATCGCAGTGGTTGTAAAGAGGAAAACACAGACATGAGTTACCTTGAATCAGTCATTTTCTGTCTATTTTAAGGTATTCGTAAAGTAGGTTTCATTTTTAGGTCTTCCCTTGGTTTGTAGACAGCTGCCATCTCACTGTACGCTCTAGGACCTTTAAACTCAGAATGTGTCCCACCTCATGACTTCACCTAATTTAATCCTCTCTCAAACGCTCCATCTTCAAATATTATTACCTTGAGGGTCAAGCTTCAACATATAAATGGGTGGGAGTGGGGCGCCTGGGTGGCTCAGTGGGTTAGGCCGCTGCCTTCGGCTCAGGTCATGATCTCAGAGTCCTGGGATCGAGCCCCACGTCAGGCTCTCTGCTCAGCGGGGAGCCTGCTTCCTCCTCTCTCTCTGCCTGCCTCTCTGCCTGCTTGTGATCTCTCTGTCAAATAAATAAATAAAATCTTTAAAAAAAAAAAATGGGTGGGAGTGGTGTTCACAAACATTTAGTCAATAACACAAACCAGTTCAGGAGAAACAGATTTCTAATCTGCTTGTTTTGTAGTCAAAAGTATATCTGCAACTTCAGCGAAGGAAGTTAATATGTAATCCATTGTTTTTTGCATAGAGCATTACTGATTAAGAGCATGCATGTCTTTTTCTCAGATTAACAGGTTTCTGTAACCATAGTATCTGTATCACATTGCCTTTTTTCATGCCGTTGTCTGAGGACATTGATTACACATGGCATGCTTAGTCATTATATTGAGGTTGAATGAAACATTCAAAAATGACATAGCACATTATGTGTTCTTTTACATGTGGTCAAATATATTTGAAAATTCATTCCTCACAGGTAATGCCCAAGGGCTGTGGCAAAGGGAATTGATGTTTTCCTCATTATGGGATGAATTGCAAATCAAACCAGTGAGGAAAACCACATTAATCACAAAGAGTTTCGCAGGTCAGACTATATCAAAAGAGATATGTGACATGTGTATATTACTAAAGATATGTAGGGTACCTATCACAGCATGGAATTTAAACAATAATACAGGAATCAGAGCTTTTGGGAAAGGAGATACTTTGTGACATCACTTTTGTGTGACTAATTTTGACAGTTCAAAACTTTCTGAAACCAAACACAGCTGATCATGGAAAAAGCCCAAAGGCTTTTGAATAAAATAAAATTAAGCCTCTACACTGCTGGGAAGTAGATGCGTCTCAATCTTTTAGATTAGAAAAGAGTAAAATGGAGGCTGAAACATGTTAAATGAATTGCTCAAGGCCACTCATTAAAAGCATCATTGGCCTTTCTGAAGTATTTTATCAGATGAAAGCCAGACCAATTCCCTGATTTTATTATACCCATTGTACTTTAGCTGGTTAGCAGATACTTTCCTTTCTCTGGAAAAATTATGGATTTATTACTCTTTTGTTTGCAATCTCAAGGGGACAGAGAGTGACAAAAGGCCCAAGTTTTTGCCTCACAGTATCTGAAATGTCTAGAAGCCACAGATCTTGTCTGTCTTCTCCCCAAACTGATAACAAGTTTTCCAAATTAATGTACTTTTGATTACAGAAAATAAAATTCTACTGCATCAACCAGAAAAATTTAATGTGTCCTATTACTTTGTTGTTTCCCTCTACCCCTATATTTTGAAGAGAAATTAGTTCTTTTCTCATAAGTCAGGGGATCTTTTCATTACTTTAACATATTAAGAGGGACTCAGACCTAATTAAATTTCCATGTTTCTGTGTAAGAGTACATTTCAGAATGACTGTAGGTAGCTTTAATATGACTCCCGTAGGATATATTTTATGGCTTAACAGAGATGAATATTGGACTTATTATGGTTTGTTTTTTTAAGATTTTATTTATCCATTTGAGAAAGAGAATGAGAGAAAGAGAGAGCATGAGAGGGCAGAGAGTCAGAGGGAGAAGCAAACTATCCTCTGAGCAGGGATCTGCATGTGGGACTCAATCCTGGGACTCCAGGATCATGACCCAAGTCAAAGGAAGATGCTTAACCAACTGAGCCACCCAACCATCCCATTATGGTTTATTGTAAAATGGACTTTTAAGTGCATACCCTACACAAGCATCCCAGGATAAACTAATATTCACAACACTGGATCAAATGTTGTAGTATATATTAGGAAACATTTTTCCATTAAGTTTCAAAAGCTTTTTCTTCTTTAAGTAAAAATAATAAAGTTCTTCAATATTACCCTTCTTTTAAAGACTTTGAATGTCTTCCTAATAATTGTTTATAATAATTTGGGTTATTATATTTTTATATTTATAGCACCTGAATGTATGTTTCAGTTTTCCCCATCTAAAAGTCCAAAATGACTCAATCATCACTGCCTTGCTATAATAATAATGTGTGTGTGAAATATATGCCAAATAAATTTTAGAAAAATCCAGTGAAACATCAAGTGTTTGGACTGATCAACCATATTCATTGCAACATTATTATGAAATGAACTAAAAGTTATCTTTTTGCGATAGCACAGTGGCAGTACATCTCAATTCTCACCAAGCCAACCTACTATTTCCAGCCTAAGTCTCTGAGTATAGATACACTAATCATTTCTCCCATTGAATAATAAAGGCTCAAAAGTATTGAGGGAAATCCCAATCTGAAATTTTGCCATGATTCACATCAATATAATCTAGTTATATATAACATTTTTTTTAAATCTATCACATATTGCTCATAGGGCATAAACAGTCAAGTAGACCCATGTATAACCCATTTCTAATGAGTTAAGGGCCAGATAATTCTATCTACACCCCCAAATTACCCTTAAAATCACCTTAGAACCATAATCTGCTCGTGAAAATGTAATATAACACTGTTTTTACTCATACTAAAACAGATTGAATATCTCATCAGAGTCCATCTTCAATTTGTATTATTCTACTTTAAGATATTATTCTTATTCTACTTTATTCTACTTTAAGAAATAAGCTGTAGGAATGCTTGGGTCATGCAGTCAGTTAAGCCTCTGACATTCGGTTTTGGCTCAGGTCTAAGCTTAGGGTCATGAGATCTAGCACCAGGCGAGGCTCTCCCTCCATGTTCAATCACTCTCTCTCTCTCAAATTAATAAATAAATAAATTTTAGGGGGAAAAAAAAAAGAAAGAAGCTGCATTTGAAATTTTTAAATTCACACTAATTAGTCATCTCCAGTTAACAAATGTCTATTTACATCAAAGAAAAGAGAAAGTCTCCTTTAAGCAGCTCTTATAGGAAAAATAATAGTTTTTTGGAACTACACAAAATAGTTTGAATTAATAAAATATTTGAACTTAAAAAAATTGTTAGTTGTATCCTCTGTGTTTTTGAATTATGTGGTATTGAAATATCATGATATATATAGTATTAAATAAAGTATTGCTTTTTGCACAAAATACAAAGCATTATAAACTGGATAGAAAATTATATTCGAGTACCCATCATTTTAAAATCAGTAGACCAAGTGATATGTAAATTGTGTTTATCTTTAGCAATTTGGCAAAACAGTTTATAGATTAAGCAGAAGTAATCTCATCCTTTGTCAATATCCTGTGTAACATGTTTTGGTTATTTGTTCTAGTTATGGTCTATAAAGTCACCACAAACATTGACTCAGCAAGTACTACAATCATTGCCCAAAGAAAAAATACAGGATTAGGCTCCTTATGAGCCTCCAGTCTCAATATTTCATCAACTGAGTAATACATATCCTTGTTTTATTTGTACTTTTGTGTAATGACACTTTATTTAATATATTTTGCTGATTGATTAACTTTGAATTCCTGGGCAACAGCACTATAATTCATGCCTGAACAAAACCCATCTAACCCATATATAGTCTCCACAGGACACATGACAGCCTTCTTCTGCTTAGGAATACTGAAAGCACTGCAGTATTGTGCTTGCGCACCAATTTGAACAGCCAGGTCACTAACATGAAGCACAAAATGTGAAAAACATGGCACTAAATAAATTGCAAATGGAGAGTTGTTTACACTATGAAAGCTGAAACCAGAAGGCAGCGCATCACACTGTTCAACCTTTGCTGGAATATGTGCCATCAGATGACTGGATTTTCGTCACCCTGCATATGTACATGTCTGCAACTGATGGGGAAAGCCCTACACTTACAAGTACTGATTTTAGGGTTACAAATAACTTTTAGCCAGCAGGAGAATTCTAAATATAGAATCAATGAATAATGAGAATCAACTGTTTAGACACTGGAATTCATGCAAGTGATTTTGTGACTTTTGTGCTTTTTTGTGCTTAATGATAATTAAAAGTATTGTACATGCTCTAATGATGTAATTCAAACATATATGAAGTGCTCTCACTAATGCTAGTGCTAATGCTAAAAATCTTACCCCAACTTTGGAGTAGATGTTAATGTGATAAAACACAAGGCAAAAACAACCCTTCTTCTCACTTACTAGAAACTACTTTATAAAGTGCTAGAGATAATTATGAGAGCATTTAAAAAGTATTAAGTAAACTTGCTATCATAGTTGTATGCTTATGTGTTCTGAGACTACATCAACCCAAGTTTATATTAATTTCTATTTGAAAACTCATCTTGAATAACTCATTTTTTTCAACTATGAATGCTCTCCAGAAATGCATGCCTAATATATAACAGTCTTGTCTATGTGTAAACAAATCATTTCTATACCCTATGATGTATATATTTGATCATTTTTCCATTTATTCATTCAATAAACTTTGAGGATACCATGACACAAAAGACATCATACCTGCCTTTTTGAAGTACACAATCTAGTGATAAAGTCAAATAAGTAAAATATAGTAAAAATATATTACTGATTTACATGCACAGGGATGGATAGAAGAGACAGCTATGTCACTTGGTGGGGGTAGAGTGGGAAGTGCAGAGGCTGAGGTCATACGAATGTCTCCAGAACAGACCTCTGAGCTGAGCTCTAAAGAGAGAGTGAGAGAGGCAATGATTGAACAATTAGAATGTAAAGGGATGACAGATGTAGGAAGCCAAACACCAAGTATTAACAAGAATGAAATAAGAGAAGGAAGTAAGATGGTGGAGGAGTAGGAAACTGAAATAGCATTAGGTCCCAGGAGTTCAGCTAGATAGTTAAACACCTACAAATTCAACAGGAGATACAAGATAAGAGCAGCAATTCTAGGAACAGAAAATTGACCACTTTCAAGAAGGTAGGACACCTGGAGAAGTGATGGGAAGAGAGACTGGCTCCCAGCAAGCAATAGAGCAGAAGAGCTCAAAATCAGAACTTTCAGAATTCTATCCACTGAGGTATGTTACCACAGAGGCTAAGTGGGGGAGGAGCCCTTGCACGGAAAGTGTTCTCTTAGGACCCGTGGGGTCACAGAAGGCCCAGGGGTGTCTGAGTGTGGCAGAGCTCCAAGGTATTGGTGTGGGGAAGCTGGCTACAGAGATGGAACAGAGTGAGCTCTCGGCTCAGGATTACCAATGCTCTTTGAGCAGGGACCACACAAGTGGCAGATACAGAGAGACCCCCTCCTTCCTCCTCTGGGAGAAGCAGCATGGGAGTGTGCAACAGGAATCTTCTGGGTTTGGAGACTCCAAACAGGGCCATCCACCAGAGTTCTTGGCTCCTCCAGGCCAAAGAGTGGGAGGCTGCCATTTTCATTCCCATCCTCCAGAGCTCTACAGAAAGTGTTCAGGGAACAAAAGCTACCAAGAGTGAACCCAAGCAGCTTACCTAGCCTAGCCTCTGGCAAGGGCAGTGTAATTCCACCTCAGGCAAAGACATTTGAGAATCACTGCAAGAGGCCTCTCCCCCAGAAGATCAGCAAGAACATCCAGCCAAGACCAAGTTCACCAATCAATGAGAACTGTGGAACTCCAGAGCCAGGGGAAAACAACACATAGAATTCATGGCTTTTTCCCCAGAATCATTTAGTCTTGAAAAGTTAAATTTTTTAATTTTATTTTTTTTCTTATTCCATTTTTAAACTTTTCCTCTTTCCTCTATTAACATTTTTAACTATTTTATTTTATCAATACCTTTTAAAAAATCTTTTAAAATTTTCATTGTTATAGTCATATAGGATCCCCTCATTGTATTTAACCATATTTTTTGTATACATATAGGTATTTTTCCCTTTAAAATATTGACATATAATTGGTCTCAGCATCAAAATATACCATATATCTAGCTCTAGCCTGATCATATTCTCTTTTTTTTTCTTTTTCCAATCAAATTATCAATTCCTTTTTTAGAATCCTTTTTAATTTTCATCTTTACAATCATATTTCATTTCTTCATTGTGTTTACCCTTATTTTTGTGTGTGTATATATATATATATATATATATATATATATATATATATATGTTTTTCTTTTTCTAAAATATATATATGTTTTTCTTTTTCTAAAATTTCTTCTAGGAAACCAGAATACACCCAAAATCAAGTGGGTGGCTCTGTTCTATTCACCAGTCATATACACACACACACACACACACACACACACACACACATATATAATTTTCCCCCTCTTCTTCTTCCCTCAGTTTCAGTCTCTTTTGATTTGGTTAGCGAATATATTTCAGGGGTCTTTGCCACCCTTTTAGTATTTTCTCTCTCATATATTCTTATCTGGATAAAATGACAAGGAGGAAAAATTCACCACAAAAGAAAAGAACAAGAGGCAGTACTGATGGCTAAGGACCTAATGAATACAGACACTGGTAATATGTCAGAACTAGAGTTTAGAATGATGATTATCAAGGTGCTAGGTGGGCTTGAAAAAGGCATTGAAGATATCAGAGAATCTCTTTCTGGAGAAATAAAATATATTTCTGGAGAAATGAAAGAACTAAAATCTAACCAAGCTGAAATCAAAAGAGCTATTAATGAGGTGCAATCAAAAATGGAGGATCTTACTGCTGGGATAAATGAGGCAGAAGAGAGAACTAGTGATATAGAAGACCAAATGATAGACAATAAAGAAGCTGAGCAAAAGAGAGACAAACAACTACTGGACCATGAGGGGAGAATTTGAGAGATAAGTGATACCATAAGATGAAACAATATTAGAATAATTGGGATCCCAGAAGAAGAAGAAAGAGAGAGAGGCAGAAGGTATATTGGAGCAAATTATAATAGAGAATTTCGCTAATATTGCAAAGGGAACAAACATCAAAATCCAGGAGGCACAGAGTACCCCCCTCAAAATCAGTAAAAATAGGTGCACACCCTGTCATCTAATTGTAAAACTTACAAGTCTTAGTGACAAAGAGAAAATCCTGAAAGCAGCCTGGGACAGAAAGTCCGTAACATACAATGGTAGAAATATTAGATTGACAGCAGACTTATCCAGAGACCTGGCAGGCCCGAAAGGACTGGCATGATACATTCAGAGCACTAAATGCGAAAAACATGCAGCCAAGAATACTATATCCAGCTACACTATAATTGAAAATAGAAGGAGAGATAAAAAGCTTCCAGAACAAACAAAAATTAAAAGAACTTGCAAACACCAAACCACCCTACAGGAAATATTGAAAGGGGACCTCTAAACAAAGGGAGAGCCTAAAAATAATACACCAGAAAGGAACAGAGACAATATACAGTAACAGTCACTTTACAGGCAATACAATGGCACTAAATTAATATCTTTCAAGAGTTACCCTGAAGGTAGATGGGCTAAATGCCCCAATCAAAAGACACAGGGTAGCAGAACGAATTAAAAAAAAGAAAAAAAAAAAAAGACCCATCAATATGCTGTCTACAAGAAACTCATTTTAGACTGAAAGACACCACCAGATTTAAAGTGAGGGGGTCAAAAACAATTTACCATGCTAATGGACATCAAAAGAATTCTGAGATGGCAATCCTTATATCAGATAAATTAGATCTTAAGCTAAGGACTATAATAAGAGATGAAGAAGGACACTATATCATACTTAAAGGGTCCATCCAAAAGAAGATCTAACAATTTTAAATATCTATGCCCCTAACATGGGAGCAGCCAACTACATAAACCAATTAATAATAAAATCAAAGAAACACAGCAATACAATAATAGTAGGGGATTTTAACAACCCCCTCACTGAAATGGACAGACCATCTAAAAAAAGATCAACAAGAAAATAAAGGCCTCAAATGACACACTGGACCAGATGGACATCGCAGATATATTAAGAACATTCCATCCCAAAGCAACAGAATGCACATTATTCTCTAGAGCATATGGAACATTCTCCAGAATAGATCACATCCTGGGTCACAAATCAGGTCTCAACTGGTACCAATAGATTGGAATCATTCCTTGCATATTATCAGACTACAGTGCTCTGAAGCTAGAACTCAATCACAAGAGGAAAGTTGGAAGGAACTCAAATACATGGAGGCTAAAGAGCATCCTACTAAAGAATGAATGGGTCAACCAGGAAATTAAAGAAGAATTGAAAAAATTTCATGGAAACAAATGATAATGAAAACATAACAGTTCAAAATCTGTGGGACACAGCAAAGGCAGTCCTGAGAGGAAAATATAGAGTGATACAAGCCTTTCTCAAGAAACAAGAAAGGTCTCAAATACACAACCTAACCCATACCTAAAGGAGCTGGAGAAAGAAGAACAAAGAAAGCCTAAACTCAGCAGAAGAAGAGAAATCATAAATATTAGAGCAGAAATCAATGAAATAGAAACCAAAAGAACAGTAGAACAGATCAACAAAACTAGGAGGAGGTCCTTTGAAAGAATTAATAAGATTGATAAATCCCCAGCCAGACCTATTAGAAAGAAAAGAAAAAGGACCCAAATTAATAAAATCATGAATGAAAGAGGAGATATCACAACCAACATTGAAGAAATACAAACAATTTTAAGAAGATATTATGAGCAAATATACACCAGCAAATTTAACAATCTGGAAGAAATGGATGCATTCCTGGAGACCTATGAACTACCAAAACTAAACCAAGAAGAAATAGAAAGCTTGAACAGACCCATAACCAGTAAGGAGATTAAAGCAGTCATCAAAATTCTCCCAACAAACAAGAGCCCAGGGCCAGATGGCTTCCCAGGTTCCCAGGCAAATTCTAGGAAACACTTAAAGAAGAATTAATACCTATTCTCCCGAAGCTGTTCCAAAAAACAGAAATGGAAGGAAAACTTCCAAACTCATTTTATGAGGCCAGCATTACCTTGACCTAAAACCAAAGACCCCATCAAAAAGGAGAATTACAGACCAGTATCCTTGATGAATATGGATGCAAAAATTCTCACCAAAATACTAGCCAATAGGATCCAACAGTACATTAAAAGGATTATTCACCACGACCAAGTGGGATTTATTTCTGGCCTGCAAGGATGGTTCACCATCCACAAATCAATCAATGTGATACAATACATTAATAAGAGAAAGAACAAGAACTGTGTGATACTCTCAATAGGTGCAGAAAAAGCATTTGACAAAATACAGCATCCTTTCTTGATTAAAATTCTTCACTGTGTAGGAGTATGGGTTATGTACCTCAATACCATCAAACCCATCTATAAAAAACACACAGTGAGTATCATTCTCAATGGGGAAAAACTGAAGGCTTTGCCCCTAAGGTCAGGAACATGGCAGGACTGACCACTGTCACCACTGTTGTTCAACATAGTAGTAGAAGTCTTAGCCTCAGCAATAAGACAACAAAAAGAAATAAAAGGCATCCAAATCAGCACAGAAGAAGTCAAACTCTCACTCTTTGCAGATGGCATACGTCATGTGGAAAACCCAAAAGACTCCACTCCAAATCTGCTAGAACTCATAGGAATTCAAAAACTGTCAGGATATAAAATCAATACAGAAAGCAGTTGCATTTCTATACACCAACAACAACACATAAGAAAGAGAAATTAAGGAGTTGATCCCATTTACAATTGCACCCAAAACCTTAAGATACCTAGGAACAAACCTAACCAAAGAGGCAAAGAATCTGTACTCAGAAAACTATAAAGTACTCATGAAAGAAATGGAGGAAGACACAAAGAATGGAAAAATGTTCCATGCCCATGGATTGGAAGAACAAATATTGTGAAAATGTCTATGCTACCTAAGGCAACCTATACATTTAATGGAATCCCTATCAAAATTCCATCAATTTTTTTCATAGAACTGGAACAAATAATCCTAAAATTTATATGGAACCAGAAAAGGCCATATTATAACCAGAGGAATGTTGAAAAAGAAAGCCAAAGTTGGTGGCATCACAATTCTAGAATCCAAGCTCTATTGCAAAACTGTCATCTTCAAGACAGTATGGTACTGGCACAAAAACATTGATCAAAACATAAAACAAAAAACATAGATCAATGGAACAGAATAGAGAGCCCAGAAATAGACCCTCGACTCTATGGTCAACTAATCTTTGACAAAGCAGGAAAGAATGTCCAATGGAAAAAAGACAGTCTCTTCAACAAATGGTGTTGGGAAAATTGGACAGCCACATGCAGAAGAATGAAACTGGACCATTTCCTTACACCACACACAAAAATAGATTCAAAAATGGATGAAGGACCTCAATGTAAGATAGGAATTCATTAAAATCCTCGAGGACACAAGTAGAAACCTCTTCGACCTTAG
The DNA here is from genome assembly GCF_002288905.1 of Enhydra lutris kenyoni. Taxonomy (NCBI): domain Eukaryota; kingdom Metazoa; phylum Chordata; class Mammalia; order Carnivora; family Mustelidae; genus Enhydra; species Enhydra lutris. The sequence goes on along the minus strand of NW_019154105.1, from coordinate 14,058,623 downwards.
CCACAGAAACTTCTTCCTAGAAACATTGCCAAAGGGAAGGGAAGCAAGGGCAAAAATGAACTATTGGGACTTCATCAAGATAAAAAGCTTTTGCACAGCAAAACAGTCAACAAAACCAAAAGACAACTGACAAAATGAAAGAAGATATTCACAAATCACAAAACAGATAAAGGGCTAGTATCCAAAATCTATAAAGAACTTATTCAACTCAACACCCAAAGAACAAAGAATCCAATCAAGAAATGGGCAGAGGATATGAACAGACATTTCTGCAAAGAAGACATCCAACAGGGATGTCTGGGTGGCTCAGTCGGTTAAGCTGCTGCCTTCAGCTCAGGTCATGATCCCAGGGTCCTGGGATTGAGTCCCACATCAGGCTCCTTGCTCAGCAGGGAGCCTGCTTCTCTGCCTCTGCCTGCCACTATGCCTGCTTGTGCTCTCTCTCTCTCTCTCTCTGACAAATAAATAATTAAATAAAATCTTTAAAAAAAAAAAAAGAAGACATCCAACAGACACATGAAAAAGTGCTCCACATCACTCGGCATCAGGGAAATACAAATCAAAACCACAATGGGATACCATCTCACACCGGTCAGAATGGCTAAAATTAACAAGTCAGGAAATGATAGATGTTGGCAAGGATGTGGAGAAAGGGGAACCCTCTTACACTGTTGGTGGGAATGCAAGCTAGTGCAACCACTCTGGAAAACAGCATGGATGTTCCTCAAAATTTGAAAATAGACTGAACCTAGGACCCAGCAATTGCACTACTGGGTATTTACCCTAAAGATACAAACGTAGTGATCCGAAGGGGCACGCACACCCGAATGTTTATAGCAGCAATGTCCACAATAGCCAAACTATGGAAAGAACCTAGATGTCCATCAACAGATGAATGGATAAAGAAGTGGTGTATCGATACAATGGAATACTATGAAACCATCAAAAGAAATGAAATATTTCCATTTGCAACAACTTGGATGGAACTAGAGGGTATTATGCTGAGCGAAATAAGTCAATCAGAGAAAGACAAATTATATGACCTCTCTGATATGAGGAATTTGAAAGGCAGGGTGGGAGGTTGTGGGGGGCATGGAAGGAAAAAATGAAACAAGATGGGATCCGGAGGGAGACAAACCATAAGAGACTCTTAATCTCAGGAAACAAAGAGAGGGATGCTGGGGGTGGGGGATAGGGATAGGGTGGTTGAGTTATGGACATTGGGGAGGGTATGGGCTATAGTGAGTGCTGTGAAATGTGTAAGCCTTATGATTCACAGACCTGTACCCCTGGGCAAAAATACATTATATGTTAATAAAAATAATTTTAAAAAGAATGGAATAAGAGCATGAGTGGAAAACATGGAAATAATAAGAAATAAGCATACAGAGGTAAACTATAAGAAACTATAAAGGTAAACTATAAAGAACATGACAAATTATGCTTCTGCAATTGGTCAAAATACTTAAATAATATAGGGAGGCACTGATGAATTTGAAACAGAGAAGTGACACGTTGATTGTGACAGTTTTAAAATAGGGTCTCAAATTTTTGACACTATCCCATTAAGTAAAAAAAAACTGTGACTGTGAGCAATAAAACTCACAGGCTGTGTCCGTTGCCTTTGTAGCCAATAGATACTTCCTGTGTCTGGGGAAAGATGCTCTTAGAAACAAGACATGATCTTAAAGGAACTCTAAGCAGCCCAGAGAGGCCCATGAGGAGAAGAACCAAAGTCCCCAGCCCTCTGCTGAGCTTCCAACCAGAACCAACTGGCCAGCCATGTGAATTGGCCATCTTGGAAGTTATTTCACAAGTACTGCTTGAAGCAGAGATGGGTCTTTCTCTACCATCCCTGACCAAATTGCACACTTATAAACTAAGTTAATTATTATTGACTTTAAGCCCCTGAATTTTGAGAACATTTGTGATGTAGCAATGGTTAACTAGAACACTAAGTTTGCTTTTGCAAAGATGGCTCTGAAATATTTGTATTATGGAGGTAAGACTGGAAAAGGCAAAACCTGAAAGAGGAAAACACCTGAAAGACACTCAAAGATCCAGATAAGAAATGGTGACAAGTAAACTTAGGTAAAAGAGTGGGGATCACTTACAATAGTAAAATGAAATTTACCATTAGTGCATTTCATGTAGGAGACTTACACACTAATAAAACCTTTTTTAGAAAAAGGATAAAATACAGTATTCAGATTTATGATTTAGGCACTTTTGTGGATAATGCTCATGTGAAAATTGTGTAAAGAAATGTCATCCTTCCTTGAATTTTTATTTCTGTGCCAATGGAAATGGTCATCATGTAAGTAAAAATCTTGGCTAGGCTCATTTATTTATTACCAATATGATGTACAATATTTTGACCCTCAAAATTAAAAGACTGTTTTAGAAAAGTAATATATTACTTCAAGTGTATCTGTATTATGTTTGAGTAACAAACTGTTAATAACTGAAAATAAACATTCAAAATTGATGTGCAGCTTTTAATTTAAATAGAAAATATAATACTGTTGGTACCTCATGACACAGGTCTATATGACCTATGTATGAGAATCACACATTTTACCTTAGTTCTTTTCTCCACAGGAAACTAAGTTTAAACAAACAGATTCAGGAATCAACCATTCATTCACAACTTCTATTGAAGGCCTAGTTTTTGTCAGGTACTAAGAGTAGGATTATAATAACACATTATACATTTAGAAGTAAGAAATGATCTTTCCAAGTAGAAAAATATACTAATATCCCATTTTGACAGATGAGAAAAATATTAAGTTCAGAAAATTTGAGATTTAATTTTTGTTCCCAAAAATCATACTCTAGAAGATGAGTTTCCATCATCTTAATATGTAGTCAGTGTTCCATGAACATCTAAAACCTACATTTTAAAAAAACCTTAGTAATTAGAGTTAGGTCAAAATTGTTAATATAAACTGTCTCCCTTTTAAGAGAATGATATATGTATGAAAGCTGACCAACCATTTACTACTTCACTTAGGACAGGCTGGGTCAAAACTTTGATGATTGATAGCTGTGCGGTGAGGTTGCATATCTAATGGAAATGTTAAACACAAAGCAACTTCTGTCAACATAAATGATTGGCTCTTTAAATGGTGGAACAGTTTAAGAATGACATCCTGAATCAATCCTTAACTAATTGGAAAATTAATTAGTGCCTGTCATTTTAACCCTGAGTATTTTTAAGCTTGAGAATGATTACAGTTAACTAGCTACCTGCAGGAAGCCAGTTTGTAAATTCAATGAAACTGTTGTCTGAATTTTTCACAAGATACCATCTTTTATAAACTTGGTATATATTAATGCTTAAAAATCCATCAACCCACTAATGTCCACCAATGATTGGCAAATTAGTAAACTGTGTCCTGGTCAAGTTTAATATATCTCTTTCATTGCATGCCTTTTAAATTTTGCTATTGTTGCTGTCTTCATTAGGCTCTACTAACACATCAAAATGATGCTTATCCTAGAAAAGTAATAAAATTGTGTTTACGTTTTCTCTTTCCCCTAAGGCTGAATGCTGAGTATTTTAACACTTTGAATATGTGAAAGGGCCATAACACAGGTAAATAAGCATAAAAATTAATAATGAATTCTTAGTATTTACAGTCAAAACATCAATTGGTTATTATTACAGCCCCTTTAGTAGTCATGAAAATAAAGTCCAAGAGTAATTTTATTAGAGAAAAAGAGTCAACATTTACTAAACATCTGCTAGTTGTTGTGCTGGGTATTTAATTATTATATTCTTAACCCTCAACACAGCCTTATAAAGTGGGTATTATTATTTCCATCCTGCAGATAAGGGGTGGAGAATCAAAAAAGCTAAGTTATTTGTTGAAGACCACATAGTAAATGGGGTATCAAATTATATACAAGCTTTCTAAGCCTGCGTTCATACCATAGCACTATCCTCCATTCCATTTATGGATGAAATATGAGAACAGAAAATTCACAAATATGGAAACTAGTCTATGAACATAGGGGAACACTTCCACACATGGAAATAAATGAAATTTAAATATAAATAATCATAATATATTATACTTACTTGATAAAGAAGTGTTAACTTTAAATATTAATACCTAAAGCTGGTGGGTATGGTAGTATGTGTTCATTTCTACTTTGTGAGAAACAGTAAGATGGTACTGTATTTTAGAAAAATGTTGAGAATGATATAACACAAGTCAAAACATGTTCATTTCATTTAACTCAATGATCTAATATAAAATAAGAAAATATGTTTTTATATAAAGATATTTATCATTACATATAGAAACAGTCATATAAATTATTATACATCTATTAGATAAAATATTATGCAGACCTTATAGTAATTATGAAAAGTACGATATGAAAAATATCTTAATATAAAGCAAAAATAATCAGATGAAATATTATATAAACATTGCTATCACAATTTTATAAATAAAGACAAAGAGGAAAAACACGGCAAGAAAGTTCACAAAAGTTTTAACAGGGCTGATGCTACCATGAGTTTTATGTTTCTTGTATCTACTATATACCTTATAAAACAGATACAAAAAGAAAGAATACCACAAGTCTATATGTTCATCTGCAAATTGAAGCTTAGAATGGTAATTGGGTACAATCGATTCCTTAAAATCAACAATAAGACAATATTAATTGTTTTGGAAAATTTGTGTGTTTGACATCACAAGTAGCAATTACCCTTTCTTCTTATGATGAAGTTTGACATGAATAATCTAAAAGGAATGTTTCCACCAATTAGTAGCGCTTGTTTATCAGTAATTGTCTATTAAATTGGATCATGTATAGGAAAGTGTTTGATAAGCCTTGATATGGTGTATATTATGCTATTCTTACTATTATGTAGAGAAAAATATATGGAATATATATATCAGAATATATGGAATATATATAACTTTTGATTATTAACATGAGATCAGTTCAGATATTCCTATTTTTTTAGAGGTAACTTTAGGATCCATACTACTCAAGGTTATAATCAGCACTCCTTTCTTTGGACCTTTTATCTTTAATTCCCCTCAGGATAAACATGCCCTTTTTTTTTTTTTTTAAGATTTTATTTATTTATTTATTTGAGAGAGAGAGAGAGAGCTCTAGAGAGAGAGTGCACAAGCATGAATCTGGGACAGAGGCAAGGGGGGAGCAGGTTCCTCGCTAAGCAGGGAGCCCGATGTGAGGCTTGATCCCAGGATACTGGGATCGTGACCTGAGCTGAAGGCAGACGTTAAATCAACTGAGCTAGGCACTCTTAAACATGCCCTTCTTAACATTTATACCAAATACTTTTTCCTCCATTATACATTTTGCTTGAAATAATCAAACCAAGGAACATGGAAATATACTCCTGTGGAACTTTCAATATTATGGGTGGTTAGAATAGGCAAGAAAGAGGCACCTAGGTGGCTCAGTGGGTTAAAGTCTCCGCCTTCTGCTCAGGTCATGATCCCAGAGTCCTGAAATCGAGGCCCGCATCGGGCTCTCTGCTCAGCAGGGAGCCTGCTTCCTCCTCTCTCTCTGCCTGCCTCTCTGCCTATTTGTGATCTCTGTCTGTCAAATAAGTAAATAAAATCTTAAAAAAAAAAAAGAATAGGCAAGAAATTTTACACAATTAGATAAAAGCTTAGTAAATGTTAATAATAGAAAAATTGAGTATTAATAATTTTCACAGGGTGTTCATATAAAAATAAGTTCAAACTATAGTCAGATCTACAGTCAGAACTGTACCTTAAATATTATGCTAAATTGAAATTAAGCAATTTTGAATTACTATACAAAATGTTCCCCATATCACTACTATTTACTTTTACACCTCTTACATGATTTCAGAATAGATATAGGTGAAATATTACCCATCTTTAAACATAAAAGTTCATTTTTCAAATATCATTTTAGGTTCAACTGACAAATTCTAATGAACAGAAGGCAATAGTTAAAATAACATATTACTCCAATAAAATATAAAAGGAATTTGCTGTCCATAGCATTTGTTGTGCATCCCACAATGACTTCAACTTTTCATAATTGTTTTTCAATCAAATTTATTCAAACCTTTCAGGTGAGTTAATTTTCTCCTTCAAGCCCACTTCTAGTATCTCTAGACAACCTACCATCTTTCCCCATCTTAGCTGCCTTTGTACACAGGAATGAGTAGGCTTCTTGGAGAGACATTTTCTAGGTAAAATAAGTTGAAATGAAATTGCAGGGAGACTGGGAAAAGATGGTTTTATTTGGCATGTGTTGGTGTTGAAGTAATTTCGAGGCAGAAAGCAGAAGGAAAACTAGCACTTTCAGAAATGCCAAAGGAGAAAGATTTCTGTAAATATGTGTAACTCTTCATGTAATTTTGAGTTTTCCTATTCTGTACACTTCACAAGGCTCTTAAATTTATACATGATTGTCTTTTTATGACTTTTGTTGCAGCCCAAAATCGTGTTCATTTTTAACTCCGTATATAACATCCTTGATAATTCTTTAGAGACGCATTGACTCAGTAGGAACCAGTTACCACTGGACACTAATAAGCACGTAGCAGTCTTAAGCAAAGGAACATTAACACAGCAGCTTAGGAAATGTAAGGCAGCCGTGACTCGTATCTGATTCGAGCTATTGATGCATAGTGGGCATGAAAATGAAATCTGTGCCCTTGACTATTAAGAACAGACCCTGGCAAACTGCTTTCCAACAGCCAATATATATGGAACAAAGACATGCTGTTGCTTTTTCTCCCACATGTACAAGAGTGGGACAAGTTTAAGAGGCTGGAGGAAAGTAATGCTTGGAAATTACACATGGGATTACACAGCCTGCTGTTAATTTACTTGTGACAGCCAAGAAAGGTGTTTTAGATAAACAAAGCCCACATGTAGATAAACTAAGCTATGATCCTGGAATATAGTTGCCTTCTTTCCTATCATGGTCCTCCTTTCCTAATGCATGTAAAGCATGCAGAACCGTTCTTGGCACATGGCAAGCATTTACTAAATATCGGTTACACTGCTGCTGTTGTGTCTGCACCTGCTCCTTACTCTGCTGCTGTTGTGTCTGCACCTGCTCCTTACTCTTACAGCTACTGTTGCTGCTGCTACCACTGTGACTGGCTCCGACCTTAGTAAGCTTTTGGGAGGAGAATACAGAATCTTCTCCAATAGCACAAAGCAACAAAATAATCCACCTTTGAAATCAGATCTAAATTAGACTTTTATCGTTGCCACTTAGTTGTGTACTTCTGGAAGAGCTGAATAACGTCTGCAATTTGTCTTTCTTTGCCCTTAAATAATGCCCTTAAAATAAAGGTCTTCATAATGATATTTTCAAGAATTATTATAATAAGGATATTGTGAAATTAAATATAACATATAAACACTATCAATTATTAACACTTTGCCTACAATGTTGCAGATGTGGAATAAAAATGGCTTTTCCAATCTTTTCTTGGGGCTCATTTTGATGTGATAATTTCTAAATTATACACTGAGGGTAGATCACAGATCAAAATATAGCTACTCTCCTCTTGCAAGCATTTACTTGAGACAGACTTTGAACAAAAAAAAAAAAAAAAAAAAAAGCCCCAACAAAATAAATAAAAAATCTTTCCTACCCTTACCAAAATGTACTAACTGCATTTATGCTGCGTACACCTTGGTTACCAGAACAAGGATGTGTTAGCAATATCAGATTTGGTTAAAATCCTTCCCTTCTCAAAGAATGTAATAATGAATCTTCTTGGAAGTAGAATTGATACAGAAACACAATTAGCAACAATAACCTTTCCTTTATCCTCTCCTCATAGATTCTGTTTGGACATCTTTGCCTTGTGCTTGGTAATTCCATCAGTCAATCCCTTAGGCAATATCCATTTGCCCCACACCTACTCTATGCTCAAACACTGTTTTAGAATCTGTGTGACTATAAAAGTAAAATGTCCTGCTCTTGAGGATCTCACAGTTCCATTAGTAAAGCAAGGTATACATTCACAAAAACAACCCAAAACTTAAAATGAATTTTATTAGTTGCTTAGAAGACAGGATGCTGAGCTTGTTTAAACCAAAGCCAATTATACAAAGTGATTGAGGAGTGCCTGTGAAGCAAAATAAATCACAAGTATTGTGAAAGCAAGTTTTGAAAATATTAAAAATTCTAAGTCTAAACTTAAAGCCTAAAGCACTATTTTTGAAAAGTCTGTCTTCCTCTCCTCTTGTCCTCTTGTTCTCTTTGACCACTTTACTTACAGGACACCACCACTAAGCAACTGCTGGAATTGGATAAATAAATATAGTTGCATTGACTATATGGCACCAAAATGCTTTTCCTTACTTCTTGGACAATATAATTTTTGTGGGTGATCATTCCATGATGCCCAGGATTTGATATGCAGCTGGGACTCCCTCAGAATTTCTACTCTGACAACCAACATTAGTATTTTCATTCCAGAAAGTGTATAGATGTATAGATGTACAGATGATACACATAGTATATGTAGTATATGAAGTTAGATGATTCTGTATAGACTATTTACAAGTGATTCTATAGCCAAACACCATGTTAGTATTAATAGTTGGTTATTTTCTTTGTGGTTTCTCCTTTCTGAGCATTTCCTGTTTTTGTTGTTGTTTTGTTCTGTTTTGTTTTGTTTGTTTGTATCCCATAAGATTTCCTTAGGATTTGTTGTCAGTAAATAATGATGTTCAAATACACTGAGTGGGAAACAATTTATTCTTTGGAGATTATTTACTCTCTAGTGGCCAAGCAGCTCACAGATAGAATACAAGGGAGACTTTCTCTTTTCCTCACCATTCTTTCTATACCATTGAGATTTTGTACTTCCAGGAATCATCTTTTGAGGTTCATCCCATCTTAGCTAACCCTTTCCACAACACTTTGAATTTATCTACCAAACTTTAGATCACACTTCCGTATTCAGTCAAGTGTTTGTCAACCAACTCACTCTGTTTCACTACAACTCCTAGCTAATTTCAAAATCTGTCCTAATAGTTTCTTGGCTCCTTTGACCTAAACAGTTGACCTCTACTCCTCTTCAGTGCATTCTTCTACTGCCTTACAATAGAGTATCATCATATATAGCTACTAAATTTACTTCTGAAATTCTCAAAATGAAAAAAACATTCAATTTCATGCCGTCCTTCTAACAGTTCTCTCATAAACTTTCCTAGTATTTTACTTCTCCAGAACACCCATTAGCATTGATCTCTTCTTTGACGAGTGTAGACCTCCAGTCCTTTGATCTAGTCCTTCATAAGACCCTTTGGGATTTAAATAATGCTAACTTAAACTAGCTCAAGCATAAAAGGAAAACTTAATCTAAAATGCAGGCATATCTCACAGAATCAAATGAATGGTATAAACAAAGCTAAACTTCAAAAGGTGTTAGAATAAGAAGCTGCAAAGGCATCAAGGTCCCAAGTAGTATTTTCTTTATTTGTTCATCTCTGATCTCTCTGTGTTGTTTCTTTTCTTACTGGACATCAGCATTCTCTGCTTTGCCATGTAGCAGTAGCAGAATATGACTATAAATCTCTTTCATTTGCATTACCTCAATGCCAGCCTAACCCAAATTTAATGACTGTTTCTGAATTCCAGTTCACGGAAGAAACAAACTTATTTCTCAATAATCTGCTGTTGATTCACAGGCCAATGAAAACCACCAAGTACTGACCCTTGGGCTAATTAACTATGGCTGAGGATTGACTATACAGCCAGATAAACATGACTACTAAGTACTAAATGAATGGGGTTTTGTGATGGATATAGACACATATAAAATTACAGACCTTTTCTATTTTTCCAGTCTGGTAGCATTCCTCATAGATTCATTTTTCTCATTTTACACTCAATGTCCTGATCTCTCTTTAATGATATTTTAGGTTGCTCTATTATAGTCACATCCTCTCTTCCTTGATAATGTTTAATCCTGGCTCGTTCAAACTAATGGCCTTATCTACTTGTGCTTACTGGCTATTGAGCACTATGGAAGAAAATGTACTCCTACAAGTCTGCATTATTTAAAGTTATGTTTTTAATGACAGTCTGGTACTGAATACATTCCAACAGTCCTTTCACTGATCCCTAATAAAACTATTTCTAATTTCATGCTTTGGCTATTCCAAATTTATACCCACATCTTAAACTCTTCCAGCCAACCGTTATCACCCATCATACCCTCTCCCCTTCTACACATACAGAGTTTCAGTATCTGACATTATCTCCAAATTTTCAATAGAAACAGAGGTCATCATGCAGCAGCTCCTGAGTCCCTTAATTTCCAAACTCATCTATGAATTGATCTCTGTTCTGGTCTTAGGCTGGATTTTAATCACCATCTATAGGCTAATTATGCCTAACTCCATATTCTAGCCTCCTTCTCCTCCTGAATATAAAAATAATTCCTCCTCCCAGCATTTGTCTATTCTAATCTACTCTGGAACTCTAAACTATCAATTACCACACCCAGTTCTTATAAATGATATTTTTTCCTACCTATGTGCACCCCCCACCAAAGCATGTAAATATGATCCATTCTCTCCCGTCCCCTGGAATAAAAAGCTTTTCCTTACTCTCACTCCAACATAGGCTGCTTCTTTCTGTCTTCTTCACTAAGAGCTGTTGGTTTGTTGGTTGTTTTTAGGAAAGCAATTTCTTTATCTGGTTCCTCACCACCAATTCACTTCTTGGCACACTGAATTTTAGCTCCTCATAGTAAACTCCACTGGAATTTCCAGAGTAGAAGTCAGTAGTGACCTCCCACTTGTCAAATGCACCACCATTATCTGGTCTTCTCCCATTTCCGCATCTACTTCAACACCATGTCTTCTTCCTCTTGACCCTCAAATATGAATTTTACCTAAGAAGAGTAGAACACTGTTGGTTACTAATTTAACAGCCATTTTCTACTGCCTTTCCCTCACTGCCAATCTCCCCACCTACAATAAAGGCTGAACATAAATATTATTCCCTTTCCCAACCTCCCTTGAAAATGTTATGTCTGTATAGTGAGTTATCTCCAATGAGACAGATGAAACACAGAAGACTCTTCTAGGAGCCTTCCCAGAAAGACATGCCTCACAAAGGGGAGACTAAAATTCTCAGCCTTTCTCTTATTCCTTGCTATATGTGGACTGGTTGTATAACAGGATGATACTAGCAGGTTTGGGAGTCATTTTTTGACCATAAAGTCCCAAGCTAAAGATGAAGGATGGAAAGATCCTTGGTGCTGATGACAGCATAAGCCCCTAAATTCCACCCAGGCATTGCTCATCTTCTGATTCATCGATCTGTGGGAATAAACATTCTTTTGCTTAAGCCTCTTTTAGTTTTCTATTACCAGTCATCTTCTCTTCTTCCACCTCGTAACTGTCACACCTGTTTAATTCTTCAGCTCGAACTTTAGTATACCACATGGCATATAAAAAGTTCACGGTAGCCTGGCACACAGTAGATGAGCCACCAGTATTTATTCAATTTTGAGTAAGCTATGTTGATTGTATCTATAAACTAGGATATCTTCTTATATTCTTCGATAAAATTCTAACTCTTTAGGGGTGCCTGGGTGGTTCAGTCAGGTAAACATCTGCCTTCAGCTCAGGTCATGATCCCGGAGTCCCAGGATCAAGCCCTGCATAAGGTTCCCTGCTCAGTGGGGAGTCTGCTTCTCCCTCTGCCACTCCCCCTGCTCGTGCTCTCTCTCTAATAAATAAATAAAATCTTTTAAAAAATTCTGTCTTTGGCATCATGGTAAGGTATTTCTCAAATTGACCCTGTCTTCATTCAAACTTTGTGTATCTTTGTGCTGCTAATGCTTTAAAGTTGCTTTTCCTCTCCCTTCCTCTTCAACTTTGTGAAGTCTTGTTACAAGGCATGTACCAGCTACTCTGATAACCCCTGCTTTCTGCTGGAGGCACTTAAATACGCCCTCCTCTATGTTCATGGCATCTGTTCATACATTTATTATAGCATTTATCAACTTATATGGCAATGATTTGTTTACCTGTCTCTCCCTACACTGTGAGTGCCATGAGAAAAAGAACTGTTTCTTATCTAAGTGAGCCCAGATCCCAGCTCACTGTCTGGCATAGAGTGGAAACCCAATTAATTACTCTGTTATGAGTAATGACTCTTGCTCATTAGTTTCTCAGGAACAAAAGTCAGATAATAGCCTGATTTTTATTTCCTTTGTAAATTCTAAAAAGATGACAGTCCTAAAAAAGCATATGTTGTGAGATTAGATAACAACAACAATAACCCTGGCTGAAATTGTGCCACATATGTATTAGCAAACACTAAACTTTGCCAATGTTTCAATATATCATCTTAATTAATTACAACACCCATATTTTTACAATGCCAGTAGGGGACATTTCTCACACTTTACTACCTCACTGCAAATATATAAGCAAGGCAGACATCTATCAAAGGATAATTTCAATTCCCTCATTAACTTTCCATGTTAATATAGTTTTTCCTCTAGGAATTCATATTTTAGGTAGAATCCCTAACTTTTCTCTGACCCAGCTAGAAAGCCACCCTTTCCTTGTGATATTATTTTGCTTCAGGTCCCTTGTAATATGCCACTGACAGGAAAAACGATCATCATTTCTTTCTTTCTTGGCCAATCATAATGTATACCCATCATAGGTGCTCCCCCACCCCTGTCACTTTTCCCTTAAAATATTTCCTTTAATTTGGAAAAGAGAGCAGGATGGAAGGAAAGATGCTCACTTAGCTCTAGCACCTGGTTTTGTGGGTAAAGTTAAGGTTAGAGCCAAGACTTAAAGTTTACATGAGAAAGGCTTCTCATGCTTATCTTACTGATCCCTAGCAAAACTTCACAATTTTCATTTGTTTCTATTACCTAATCTCAATTTTGAGGTAAGTTTTTGTACATAACCAATACAGTCAAAAGTCAACTATCCCAGTTTCATTATCTGAAAAAAGACATTGATCCTCATAATCACTGTCACTCCTCAGCATCATCTATTTGAGTGATGTGAGATGCTTCCAAGTTCTGGCTAACTTGTATCTGCTCTAATCTCATTTCTAGAAAGAGCAGATAATAAGAGCAGTTTTTTTCCCCCTTTTTCCTCGAGGATGAAAATGGATTAAATACCTGGTGAGAGTTCACACTGAAATTTCACTGCAGAAAACAGATCTAGGACCAGGTACCATAACTATCAGCACAAATAGTCACAAAAAAACAAAAACAAAAACAAAGCAAAATACACTCTAGGTTAAAAAAAAATCTCTATAAACAAAACTTGAAGAGAGCAGGATGGAAGTGTATGTTGCAACAAACCCGAAACACACATGCCTAGTAAGTGCTTACTGAACGGACGAATAAATGAAAATATTGTGTCGGTTTTATACTATGATAAAATCTTGGTTAAATCTATAGAGTAAATGGTGTCATCCCAAACCTACTTGATCTTAAGGAATATTTGATTTGAGTATCCAAAAAACATGCATCCATCCAGGATAAAATTGTCCAATAATCTATGTATCAGGTTAAATACTGGACACTATTATTTCCATGAGTCTATTTTTCATTAATAATATCAGCCTGAGAAAACTCTAGATGCACCACATCTCTTATTCCTCATGTAAAGCAACTACAAAATGAAAATATCTTCCCGGCTCCCAAATGTCTGCATGGAATTGCAGAGAAAAAAAATCAATGAACAGGCTTTTTTCTTGTTTCTTACATCCACATCCACATAGGCATCTCAAAGAGCACTGCAGAAATAAGTAAACAAATAAAATCTAAAGTCTGTTTTTCCCCTCTATTGGAATCCAAATTCATTTAGAGGAAAAATGAATTAACATGGGAGAGTACATGGGATCAAGAGTAATAGAAGCATTTCTCTGTTCATTGTGATTGTGTTAACAAATAAAGACACTTAGCAGAATAAGACAAAATTCATGTATGCTTTTATAATAAATAAAGAATTCTTTTCTACCTTTTATTATTCAAAAAAAAAAAAAAGAATGAAGAAGAAAACCAGATTTACATTGGAAATCTGTCCATAGTATGCAAAACCTGGCTACTGGTGTGTGGGGGGGAGGAGTGGGGGGAGGAGCAGGGGAATCTCTTAAAGGAGTAGGAATTCACTTAAGCATTTCCTTTTAAGAAAAAAAGTGTGTATGTAGTTTATCAGAAGGCATGATAAAAGAAATATTCCAATTGCACGAACGTTTAGAGTTTTTTTTTATCTCACCATAGCAACTTGACCAAAAAAAAAAAAAAAAAAAAACAAAAAAAAACCTACCCTGTTTTGAATCATGATTCCTTGCTCAGTGAAAGTGAAGTAAGAGGGCTTTAGCAAATCATGTGGAGATAGCTTTTTATCTGCAGGGATTGGGATGAAAGACCACCATAACAGCTCATTTTTATGAGCATTCACGGTCTTTCAAGCAAGTACATGTTTTCATTTCCTTGCCTTCCAATTTGGATCATTTCACAGCACTCTAAGAGTTATCTATGAAAGCCTTCCCTTATCTGGAAATGGCTACCACTAATGCCATGAATAGGCCAATAGTCTCCAATAGCCTACAACAAACACCATACCTCAAAGAAAAAGAACTGCCTCCAAGTAAGTGCAATGCTTTCCTTTTTATTCTTTTTCATATTTCCATCATCTGAGTAAAACTGTCCTTTAAAACACTTCAAACTTGATCATTTGAAGGGAAACCTGAGCATTCAATCAGTTGAGATGGAGTTTTTTTCCCCACAAAATTGTTTCTACCAGAAAGTATTATGACTCTGAAAGCTGTATCACTTTAAAAAAAAAAAAAATTGTTGTTTGCTGTTTACTCTGAGGTAAAATTCATATAAATTGATTTCAAGATGGACCTGAGTCTCCCAAAATAATTCTACCTATAAAGGATCTTTAAAAGTGTCAGGTTAAGTGACTGGTAATTTTTGGCTTTAATATATTAATATATATGTACATATTATGTAATCCAATTAATATTAAAAAGAATTTACTGAGGAAAGTCAAATGGCTGCCATGTAATTAAAGGTACGTGTTGAAAACCAACATAAGAGGGAGGATTCTAGAAGATGGTAGAGGTGGCTCTGCAGACTTTCAATCCCACCAAATCCCCACATAAAAATAGAACACTTAGATGGCAAAACCTGTAAAACAGAATAGCATTTAAAATAGAATTAGAGGGTGTCTGGGTGGCTCAGGTGATTAAGCTTCTGCCTTGGGCTCAGGTTATGCTTTCAGGGTGCTGGGATTGAGTCCCACATTGGGCTCCCTGCTCACTGGGGAGCCTGTGTCTCCCTCTCCTTCTGCCCCTCCCCCCTGCTTGTGCTCTCTCACTGTCTCTCTCAGATAAATAAATATATATTTTTTAATTTTAAAAATAAAATAAAATTAGATGAGGGGTGCCTGAGGGCTCAGTCAGTTAAGCCTGGGCCTTCAGCTCAGCACATGATCCTGGAGTCCCAGGATCCAGCCCCAAGTGGTCTGGTCAGGCTCCTTGCTCAATGGGGAGTCTGCTTCTCCTCTCCC
This sequence comes from Enhydra lutris kenyoni, assembly GCF_002288905.1. Taxonomy (NCBI): domain Eukaryota; kingdom Metazoa; phylum Chordata; class Mammalia; order Carnivora; family Mustelidae; genus Enhydra; species Enhydra lutris. The sequence continues at coordinate 14,043,051 of NW_019154105.1, read as the reverse complement.
TCTGACCTCCTCCTGCCCTTCCCCCCAATAAACAAATAAAATATTTTAAAAATAAAATAAAATTTAAAAACTTGATGAATAATTATCCCTGTAAGCTCCAAAATACGTGGGGCAGAGGCAAACTACCTATAACTTTAAAACTTCATGATATCTGCATCTCTACAGGAGGAAGAGGAAGAAAATAACAGAGCAGTATCTTCAGAGTCTGAGAATAGGACACTAAAACTGCCAACACACATTCACTGGAAAGCAGAGAGCAATGTGGGAACAACAGCTGAAAGTATAAGGAGTTTGTGAATATAATCTCTCCCCTTCCAAGAAATACTGAACAACCAGAACAGAGAACACCTGTTAGCTCTCAGTACTGGCCGTCAAGGACAGGAACCCACACTGAGAAGGAATTGCTAGAAGAGGAACCAAAACTGAACAGGATAAAAGCAACAAAGAAAAAGGCGGTAAAAGTCCAGATGAAATCCCAGAGAGCACATTACCACATTTTTAAACAACATAAAAACAACAGAAGAGGGAGCTCTGTAAAGTTATATAAACTTTCCTAAGCCTTGCCTTAGAAAAATTCATTTCATATAAACATGAGCAACATAAGTATCAAGGTCATTCCCATAGAAAATTATCATAAGAAAAAAAAAGAAAAAAAGCAGAATAATGTACTGCAGACAATAAAAGCCTGCCAAAAAAATATGCCCACAAAACAGAACAAAACTGTAACCTACTATTTCAAAACTAGATAAGAAACATTAAGAAAATGCTATAAAACATGAAAGAAAACAACATAAATCAGAACTAGAAAAGCTCAGAAACAATGTTCGATAACTCTGGATATAATTAGAAATAAAAGAAGAGAGAATTCCAAAAATGAGAAATAACATAAATAAGGGATAAACACAGCAGATGATAACTTCAGCAAAATAAAAAGTGAGAGAGAAAAACTTTAGAACTCAACAAGTAATAAAAGAAAAGAAGGAATCAAGAGAAAGTTAAAAATATTGAAGACAGGCAAAAAAAAAGTTGAGCATATGGATAGTAGGAGAAGAAAGAAGATGAAACCAAAAGTAAGGAAACAGAACAAATACCAAATCCAATAATTGCAGAAAAGTTTCCTAAAATAAAAGATGTAAAACTGCATATTGGAACTGTACATAACATTACTGTGAAAATGAGCCATAACAACAAAGACATATTCCAGTAAAACTAAGTGACTTTAAAAAGAGAGGAAGGAAGGGAGAGATGGAAGAAATAATCATTTAGGTACCTAGAAAACAAAGGTAAAAGAGTACATGACTTTTATAGGAAAGAAAATGTGGTTAACATATTTAGGATATTCAAGAATAAGAAAAGTGTGAGCCAAGAATTATTTTTATCCAGCAAAACATATTTTCAAGTTCAAAGGGCTTAGGCAAATTCTAACCAGTGTGCAATAATTCCGGGAATATTGTTCCCTTGAGCCCTTACTAAGGAATCTAATGGAGGATAACCTTCTGACAAGCAAAATAAGTACACAGACACTGATGTAAAGACTGGTAGAGCATAAATACAAAGTTAACTGTGGCACTAAGACTAAATGAGGGACAAGACAGAGAAGATGGTATGAAATGGCTATATTCTCAGACAATAGGTATAGAACAGCTATAAAAAATGGAAAATAACACAGAGAGCAAAAGCAAAACAATGCTAACTGTTCAGTAATCATTGATGGTAGTATTAGTGTTGTTACTCTAAGAATATTTCACGTGCACCTCTAGACAGAAAAAAAAATGTGCAGTTATCAGATTTTCTATTATTTTCCATGGCCTTAAAAACCACTGTTCTCAGTGATAAAGATGCAGACATAGTTTTAAAAAGAGGTTAAGCCATAGCCTTGAGGTCTGGAATTTGAGTTGGAAGTATCAGTCTGAACTTAGGTTGGGTAGTACAAGAGAGAAAAATAAAACAGAGTCAAGGCAGAATATGGAGGATTATTGCTGTAAATAGGAAGATCTAAGAAGAGGACCCTTGAAAAGTCATGGAATGATGTAAGTGGATGAACCATGTCATATCTGGGACAGAGCAACATCAAGCAGAGAGAGCAACAGGTAAAACCATCCTAATAGTTCAGTGTTGAGCACATGTGCTTCTGTCTGTATTTTCCTTTCTCCTTTAGCATAGTGGAAAATTATTTCCAATTTTTAAAAAAATTCATAAATCAAGACCTCAAATCTGAAAATATAAAAGTTTAGAAATAGATATCTTTATATCAAAACGATTTACTATTAGAATGTGGTTTGTGAGATACTTGGAAAAACCTGTCCAGAGAATAATGGAAATTTTCCTTTCCGTTCTTTCTTTTGCTGCTTCTACTCCAGAAGGGAAATTCTAGCAAGGGACCCCAGTCTTTGTCTTTTCCCTTTGTGCTCAATGGCTATTAGGGGAGACAATGTGAGGTATGTATAATCGACTCTGGAACTAGGGCCCCAATGGTGTCCCCAATTATTTTTATGACTTTGGACAGTATACCTAAAGTCACTGTACCTCAATTTCTTCATCTATGCACTACTGAAAATAATAGCATTTACTTTATAGAGCTCTCATAAGAACGACTCGAAATACCACGTGCAGAGAACTTAGAATGATTTATGTGAGACCAAAATAAATAATACCTATTATTACTATACTTGATGGATCAACATCAGATAAACTTCTATCCCAGTGCGATGTGAGTCAAAAGATATGAGATCATATCCTAGCTCCAAAATGAACTAGTCTTTCCCTTCAGTCAAGTTTCTTAATGTTGAGGAAATGTCTTCTTTCAGTTATAGAATATGGATTACAACTACATACTAAAACTAATATGAAGATTCACTACATTTTGATTGAATCTGTTTATCTATCCATATATTATCTTAAATGCTTCCAAAATAAATATTAAATATACATACGATATCCATCATAAAAAAGTCTAATTAAGTCTATTTCCTTCCCCTATGTTCTGAAAAATATTAGGTGGCAATTTTCTGCCAAAAATTAAAATTCGGAGCGTGCTTGACTTGGCAGTATATATTGGAATGAAAATTGGAACAACTCAGTGAAGATTAGCATGGCTTTGCACAAGAATGACATGCAAATTTATCAAGTGTTCCTTGTTTTTAAAACTCATTGAACTGTACACTTACAATGGGGAATTTTATATTGTGCAAATTATATCTCAGCAAACCTGTTTTAAAAAATGTTTTAAGTTAATAGAACCTGAGGAAAACTTTCCTTTTTGTTGATTTGCCAGAAGAAGGCAGACTGATACTTCCAACTTCCAAAAGAAGTAGGCCTATTACCTACTCCCCCAAATTTCCATAATTTCTTAAGGATACTATGCATATAACTATGGGTTTATTTTCTTCTTCAAGACTCCACTCCTGGCTGGTTAACATAGCGAAGGTCTGTGTTTAGTCCTGACTGCTGTTGTCTGTTACACATACAAACAAGAGCACTAGAGATCCAATCTTTAGTGGCTGCTTGGCTGACCGTACGCAGGGGGATATGGAAATAAATCTTCTTGTCCTGTTGCCTGCCTGAGCTGCACATAGGATGGAAGGGAGATTCCAGCTACTATCCTGCTTATTAGTATAAGGAAGTTAAAATAATTTATACTTTAAAGTTTACCAAATTAAAATTATTTCTTAAATTTTAAAGTTCACTGCCATCATTTGCGAAAAAAATGAGAGGCTAAGCACATTTTTGTGAAGAGAAAAATTAAGTACAGAATCCTCAGATAAATTTGTTAAGCTTAGTAAAATTAGTTCTCCTTTTCAATAGTATTTCAGTTTTCTGATTTAATTAAATAACACCAGTGCCCCCCAAACACTGTTCAAATTTCAGCTGCCAGTGTATATTACCTGTGAGTGACTGCATAAAGAACTATTGGCTACTATCTCTTCATTCCACAAATCACTACATAAATAACAGATGCAGATCATGACCAGGGACAAATCATGTCATTTCTTTCAAAGTCTGGTAGTGATTGGTCACTGTGTATCTGCTACTTATGCATAGACAACAAAACATGTAGTCATGTTGTCTCCTTATGTCCCAGGGGTAGAAAGATAGAAAAGGCGAAATAATCTAGAACATTTAAAGCACTAATACTGGCAGACAATACTCCAGGTCACTCTAATTTTCTAGGGTACTTGCATGAAAATGTGAAAACTGCCTTTCTACCACCAAACGCGAGACTTGATTAAGCCAGTGTCTGGTCTGAGAAGGTATTTCAACTTTTAAAGCTTTTTATCTTAGATGGACTTTTGGACAGACTCCTGAAGCTACAACTGGAGATCATGTCATTTCTTTAGCAGAGTTTGGGAAGATACGTGACATAAAGCATGTAACTGAAAAATACTCAAGCATCATGGCAGGAAGCAAAATGCATGCAATATGGTAGAAACTTCTACCTCACTGTGAAAGTAACTTTGTCAGATTTGAATTGTACGTAAATGAAATTTTAGATGAAAGAGTTGACTGGAAATGTTGACTGCGCTGCTAACAGACTACGCATATGCAGCCAGAGGAACACAGAAAAGGTGAGTCTACCGGCATCAATGAGGAGGGTGCTTCTGAAGAAGGGGATAAAGATGCCCCAGAAGCAGTGATGTTGGCAAAAACACTTCACACTAAAGAAACTCTCGAAGCTATTTTATGACGTTGACAACACAAACTATATTCTGTTGAAAACTGATCCAAACTTAGAAAAGAGTATAATAATTACCAAACCATTAAAAAATACTCTGTGGGGACGCCTGGGTGGCTCAGTTGGTTAAGCAGCTGCCTTCGGCTCAGGTCATGATCCCAGTGTCCTGGGATAGAGTCCCACATTGGGCTCCTCGCTCGGCGGGGAGCCTGCTTCTCCTTCTGCCTCTGCTGCCACTCTGCCTACCTGTGCTCGCTCTCTCTCTCTGGCAAATAAATACATAAAATCTTAAAAAAAAAAAAATACTCTGTGTCATAAGTTCTACAACAAAAGGAAAGCAAGCACTGTTCAAACTGATAGGATTTTCACAAAAAAAGAACAATTTTGTTTCTAATTTTTAAATAACAGTGCACAAAATAATAGTTTTAATATTTTATTCATTTCTCTATAGATTTATAACCAAATCAGAGAGTTTTTAAATATCTTTGCAAAAAAATTAAAGGTTATGAAACAATTATAATTTTCCCCATTGTTTTAGAATCACTTTCCCAGTTCCAGCTTGTATAATCATTTTTTATGGTTCTGCACTGTTGTGCAAAGTGAGGACCCCCCGCATACCTTCCACATACATGACAGTCTGAAGCAGATTATTTGTATTCAAGATTAATATCATCTACACAAAGCTAACTGATGCACCTTCAAGATAGTGGAGCATTTTAGGGTGCCTGGGTGGCTCAGTCAGTTAAGCGGCTGGCTCTTGATTTCTGCTCAAGTTATGATCTCAAGGTCATGATACTGAGCCCCAGGTCAGGCTCAGAGTGCTGGGTATGGAAACCACTTAGAATTCTCTCTCCCTCTCCCTCTGCTCCCCCCAACCACCTCCACTCACACTTTCTCTCTTAAAAAAAAAAAAAAAAAAAAAAAGAGAGAGAGAGAGAGAGATATACTGGAGCATTTTGCTCAATTTTGGATGTCTAGAAAAATAATTATTACAGAAAGTTCTTATTATTTAAAAAATGATGAACTAACATGGAAGTAGGTTTCTCTGCTGAAGGAATCATGGGCTTTGCTCTAAATTTCACCAAAGAGGGTTAACTAAATAAGCTTTTCCAGATTTTGCTGTGGGGCCTTTGATCTGCACTTTGTGTTTCCAAGCACACAGTAAACTTGATAGAGCCTCACATTTTTTTCTTCTCACCCAGAGGTTCTAAATTAACTACCATACTGTGTTGGTATGAATTAATACTATTTCTAAAGACTACTTACCTGCCAAGTTTATTCCCATTCAGTTTACTGAGAACAACTCTCTCCAGGAACATTTAATATTTTCTTTGATATTTAAATTCTAAAATATTCTGATAAAAGTGGTGACTAGCTATGTTCCTACTACACAAGAACAACAACAACAAAAAAAAGTTGAGATTAGCAGGCTTTAAACTAAGTCAGGAGGCTTGCTTTTTGAGTAGACTCAAGGAAGAATTGGAAAACAATAGTACTTTAAACATTGGAGAAATTTATGAAAGAAATACCTCTGGAAATATTTAAAGAAACGTCCCCCAAATTGTTTTTATTTGTTGATAAATAAGTTTATAACTATCAATTCAGCATCAAAAGTCTTACTTAGAAGCTTAACATAAGCTCTAAGCTCTGTTAAAAGATCAACTGCGGCATATTAAAATTTTCAAGCATTTGAGGGTACAGATTACAACTCGTCAGTACCCAAACCACAGGTGGTTAAGAGCACTCCCAGACAGGACAGGAGCTGGGGGAGAGATTTTCACAGAAAAGATGCAGAAGGAAAGCAAGGAAACTGATTGGCTATGGCTTGAGCAGCTGCTTTCTGTGGGAAAGTCTACTTGCCCGTCATTGGTTGTTAAGCTCCATTTTCTCAGACCAAAGCACATTGACTCCCATTTAGGTTTTGGTTTGCTTAGCTAGGTTGCCAATGCCACCTCGGAGCTATCTTGGTATGACGGCTTCCTTGTTTAGTTATTTTAACAGCTCAATCCTAAAAGCTCACTCCTAAAAACTAATAAATGAATAGTTCAAGAGCAATGAATTTAAGGTAGAGCTAGCAATAACATTTTAAATTTTAATCACCTTTTACAAGGCAAACATTCTGTTTTTATGTCCTTACATTAACTAAAAATAGTTTGCTCATTTCCATAGTCAAAGGTGGAGAGCACCAAAATTAACAAGAATATATTCCCATGGGATCAAATTAGGGCTAGGGAGATCACTTCTTTAATCTCCTTAAACCACTTAAGACTGTGTCAAAGGGGCACTGTCTTTTAAGCTTGACTCTGAAGCAGGGCCTGACTGTTCAGAAACTATAAGCAGACAACTGTTACTAACACAAATCAGTTAAGATAATAATCAAAAGTGGAAAAATATGTATTACCTCCGTGTGTGTGTGTGTGTTTGGGGAGTATGTTTTCAAACATAACCGAATTACTCAGTGTTTGTGTTACTGTGTTAATTCTTGTTGCTGCTCTATTTTATGAAGTATCAGAGAACAGGCTGAAAATTATTTTCTTTAGTGATGTTGGAAGAAGTGAATAAAAAGTTAAAAAAAAAAATCCAGAAATACATGGCCTTGTTCCATAACAGAAAATGAAAATAATGCATATGTTCTTAAATAAATTACATGTGACCTGACTTGATTTAATTTATTGGTTCTTTTTTGGAATCTAATGATGAAGAAAAATTATTTTTATTGTGCATCTATTTATACCCTACTAGCCTCCAAAAGGAACTGAGACAACTATTTTTTAAATTAATCCCTACAGTGTGAACCAGTGTCCAAATGAACCTATTTGAATCACCTCAAACTAAGTTTTAATAAATACTTTCCATTAATGATGTAGTAAGTAATAGCATCATATCTTTCACTAACATCATTAATTAAATTTAAAAAGGGAACTCCTGACTCAGCTTTTGTGTACACCAGAATCCCTAGTGACATAACAGACATATTAAATGGGATGCCTGGGTGGCTCAGTGGGTTAAGCCTCTGCCTTCAGCTCAGGCCATGATCTCAGTGTCCTGGGATTGAGCCCCGCATCGGGCTTTCTGCTGAGCAGGGAGCCTGCTTCCCCTTCTCTCTGCCTGCCTCTGTATACTTGTGATTTCTCTCTGTGTCAAATAAGTAAATAAAGTTTAAAAAAAAATTAAAAAATAAAATAAAATATGGAAGCAAGCTAAGTGCCCATGAATGAAAAAGTGTGTGTGTGTGTGTGTGTGTGTGTGTATGAAATAATACTGAGCCATAAAAAGGAATGAAATCTTGCCATTTGTGATAACATAGTTGGACCTAGAGGGTATTATAATGAGTGAAATAAGACAGAGAAAGGCTAATGCCATGTGATATCATGTATATTATATGTGCAACTAAAACAACCAAACAAACAAACAAAGAAAAAAAGAAAATGACTCATAAATACAGACAACAAGCTGATAGTTGTGGGGATGGGGGAATACGTGAAATAAGTGAAGGGGATTAAGAGGCACCACTTTCAGTTATCAAATAATAAATAAAAATAAAATAAATAAGGCATGGGTATGAAAAGTACAGCATAAGGAATACAGTTAATGCATAATACTGTAATAACTTTGCATGGTGAGAGATGGTAACCACACTCATCAAGGTGAGCATTTTGCAATGTATGTAATTGTCAAATCACCATGAGGTACACCTGAAACTAATATTATATGTTAACTACACTTCAATTAAAAATTTAAAATTTGAAAGCAAATTAAATAAATTTTTAAAAAGAAAATTTCTTTTGACATTAGTCTTCAAAAAACATTTTAAGCAAGGCATTTGTCTATCATGGGGAAGAGCTGATTCATTGAACAATTTTTGCATTATTACTCATCCAAATTTCTAAGTTCTGCTGTTTTAAGGAATACCATGATAAAAAATAACACTATGATAAATATTTTTAATGAATATTTGTACATATCTGATTATTTCCTCATAATACTTTTTGAATGAAACTGAAAGAACAAAATGAAAACACCAAGGCACTCCGTCTACACTGCCAAATTGTGTTTTAAATATTTTGCCAATTTGCACTCACATTAGCGGTGTTTGAGAATGCCAACACTGATTATTATCTTTTCATATCAGTGACAGTTTGAAGGAAGGGAATGGTATTTGACTGATGCTTAAGTTTGCATTTCTTTCCTTACCAATGAAGACTAATGTTTTTCTCACAGAGTCTTTGGCTAAAAAATATCCTTATTTCATTAGCAAGAGTAAATCTAAAGGAAAACATTAAGGAAACTCTATCAGGATTATAAGGAGTATTTCAGTTTGGCAAAGTTTAGAACACAGCTGATACGCATAGATTTGGTTTTGTTCTGAATCAAAACCAAACAGAACATAAAATTTTAGGTCATATGTTCAGTATTTGGCAGGTTTAAAGATATGTATACATTAATTCTCATAAAACATTAAAAGTCTCTTCAGTTGGTTAGAGAGACATTTCAGACTTTTAAAATTTATGTAGCACCTACAACAGAATATTTTAATTAGTCAGGCCTAAGCGACACAGAAACATATGGACTTGGCAGTAATCTGGTCGCAGAATGAGCAGTTGTGGGTGAAACAAGTTAAAGAGGATAATCAACATTAATGTTAATTTTTTTTTTTAGCATTAATGGCTCCTTAGTTCAAAGCTTCACAGCTTCCAGGTGTCCATCCAGATGCCACACATTAAAATGGTCCTTAGGTACACACTGAGTCACTCATGCAGGGCACAGAATAGCAACCAGCATGGAAAATCATTCTCAGAATGAAGGCACTGATGGGACTTGCTTCAATTTCCACATCTTTGACACTCATAAGGATTAGCCCCTGTTCTAACTTCAGAATTTTAAAAAATTTCAAAATCCATTAAATATGGTAAAATCTTTTTTTGGAAAAAAAAATACACTTTTGTACTTGTATTCCACAAACTTGGCCAAACCCACAGACTGATCCTATAAATGCTGCAACAATAATGTAGCACATTATTGTGCACACGCACACACACACACACACACCATAAAGCAAATCACACCTCCTCATCACTGAAAACTATAAACATAAAGCACCTTATACTAAGCATTTCGGGCTTAGTACTGCCCCAAACAGATCAGAATTGAAAGCAGATTCAAATGTAGGTCAAAACGTTAGAATTTGGGCTGATCGGCCTGAACAGCCTCACTATACAAACATTAGAGTTTTTCCATTAGCATCAAACACAGTGACTATTCCAACGCATATCCAACACTACATGAAATAACTGTGATCACAGGAAAACATTTTCAAAATTAGCAGTTCCAGTAAGCAGAATTGATGGAATGCTTTGGGGCTTGAAGATGTCAACTAATAGAGTATAATTTGGTCTAAATATCTTAGAAATGGCCTATTTCTGACCAATTTGCAAAGTGAGTGATGAGTAATGGGAACTATAGGTTAAAAAAAAAAAAAAAAAAAAAAACTTTAAAAAAAAAGACCATACAAGAGATTCAAAGTAAAATTATACATGCATTAAGAAGCTTATCAGACAAGGGCGCCTGGGTGGCTCAGTGGGTTAAGCCGCTGCCTTCGGCTCAGGTCATGATCTTAGGGTCCTGGGATCGAGTCCCGCATCGGGCTCTCTGCTCAGCAGGGAGCCTGCTTCCCTCTCTCTCTCTCTGTGCCTGCCTCTCCATCTACTTGTGATCTCTCTCTCTGAAAAAAAAAAAAATAAAATATTAAAAAAAAAAAAAAAAAAAAAAAAAGAAGCTTATCAGACAAAAAAGAGATGTTGGCTGGGATGTGGAAACAAGGGAACCCTTGTACACTGTTGCTGAGAATGTAAATTGGCATAGCCCCCACAGAAAATTGTATGGAAGTTTTTCAAAAAAGTAAAAATAGAACTACCATACGATCCAGCAATTCCACTTTTGGTGGTTTATCCAAAGGAAATGAAAATGCTAACTTAGGAGTGCCTGGGTTGTTCACTCGGTTAAGCATCTGCGTTCAGCTCAGGTCATAATCTCAGGGTCCTGGGATAGAACCCTGTGTCAGGCTCACTGCTTACTAGGGACCCTGCTTTAAAGAAGAATTTTTTTTTAAAGATTTTATTTGTTTATTTGAGAGAGAGAGAAAGCATGAGAGGAGAGAGGTCAGCAGGAGAAGCAGACTCCCTGCAGAGTTAGGAGCCCGATGCGGTACTCAATCCTGGGACTCCAGGATCAAGACCTGAGCCGGAGGCAGTCCCTTAACCAACTGAGCCACCCAGGCGCCCACATCACCTCTTTATATATGGAATCTAAAAAAACAAACAAAAATGCTTGTGGATACAGATTGGTGGTTGCCAGAGGTGGAAGATGGCAGGTGGGAGAAATTGATGAAAAAAGTGAAAAGATACAAATTTCCAGTTATAAAATAGACAAGTCATAGGGATTCAATGTAAAGCATGACGACTACAGTTAATAATATGATACTGCATATTTGAAAGTGCAAACTTAAAAGTTCTCATCCGAAGAAAAATATTTTGTAATGATGCATGGTAACAAAGTTAACTAGATACTGTGATGATTATTTTATAATATATGCAAATATCAAATCATATTGTATACCTGAAACTAATATATGTCAATTATGCCTCAATAATAATAATAAAAGAATTCATGGAGGAGCAACAAAAGGGTTAAATTCATATGCAGGGAAAATTGAACCTTCTCCAGGTGTATAGCTTGAGGAGAAAGAAGGGTTAGAGAAAAGTGCAGAGTTCTAGATCTTCATCAACCTGAGGACTCCAAGGCTGAACTATCCAGGGGCACAGTGTCCATGTTATAGGCTAGTTCTTCTTTTTCCTTTTTAAGATTTTATTTTTACATAATCTCTCCACCCAAACGTGGGACTTGAACTCACAATCCCAAGATCGAGAGTTGTACGGTTCTCTGACTGAGCCAGCCAAGCACCACATAGGATAGTTCTTCTTATATTATTTAACCACATATCTATTATTCTAAATCATAAAAGGAATCAAAATGACTTTGAAGCCAATATTGAGTTTACTTTTTTTGAGTGAATTTGCTTTCTTTTTACATTACTCCCTCCTTATTATATGAAGAATCTCTTAGATAGTTATCTATGCCATCATATTTTCACCTCAAGGTTATACAGGTCACACTAAACATGTTGAAATACAAGTGTGTGCATCTTATCTCAAAGACAGCAGCTATTCACACCTAGGTTAAGTCTCTTGGGTTAAATTAGCCAAACTTGCAGCCGCTAGAACTTCAGACAGAATTGCAGTAGAAAATAGCTAGCATCCAATAAGCTCCTTTGTAAATTTACCTTCCTTGAAGGGATGGCCAAAGGCTTACCTGTTGTCACATTTGTCCGCCCAGTAATATATAGCCCTGCTGTCCTTATTAAACCTCGAGGGACACTGTTAAATGGCCCTCCTCAGGTTACACTGTTAGTGGAGTGACTAGTCACCAATGATGGTGAACTAGAAGCTGACGTCCTGCCTCCTAAAGCTCGTGGTTTTTGGACATGCCCATGCTTTGTGCATAGATTATCAGTATGCTTCACTTACAAAAACACAATTTTTTTGGTTTTTTTTTAATAATTTTTTTATATTTTTATATTTTAAAAAAACATATAATGTTTTATTAGCCCCAGGGGTACAGGTCTCTGAATCGCCAGGTTTACACACTTCACAGCACTCACCATAGCACACACCCTCCCCAATGTCCATAACCCAACCACCCTCTCCCTACTGCCCCCCCCAGCAACCCTCAGTTTGTCAAAAACACATTGTTTTTGTTAAAAATTACAAAATTACAGTTAGGGGAAAAAACCACAATTAAGGAAAAATTTTATAAGACCTTCTTGCTTATGATTTACATATGATCATGAGAGGAATGTGCTTCTTAAAACCAAAATGTTAAAAACATTAAAAAGTTGAGATTGGCACTGGTTACAATGTGTATAATCCTAAGTAATTTTTCAATTTTGACATTTTGCCATCTGAACAAAAAACACTTTGAATTCAAACATTGACTATTTCTTGTTTTAACAACATATAGTAGATACAATTAACATAAAGTAACTGTACATATTTAACATTTACAGTTTGAGCAGATTTGACATTTGTATATATCTGTGAATTCATCACAATAATCAAAGAAAGTAATGTATCTACCACCTACAAAAGTTTCCTGTGCCCTTTTTTTTTTTTTTTAAAGATTTTATTTATCTATTTGACAGAGAGAGAGATCACAAGTAGGCAGAGAGTCAGGCAGAGAGAGAGAGAGAGAGAGAGAAGCAGGCTCCCCACTGAGCAAAGAGCCCGATGCGGGGCTTGATCCCAGGACACTGAGATCATGACCCGAGCCGAAGGCAGCGGCTTAATCCACTGAGCCACCCAGGCGCCCCTCCTGTGCCCTTTTGTAATGTCTCCACTGCCATTCCCGATCCCATCCCCCATTTCCAGCCAACCACTGACCAACTTTATGCCATTAGAGATTAGTTTGCATTTTATAGAATTTTATATAAATAATATAGCATGTACTCTTTTATACGGCTTTTGGCTACATAATTATGTTAAGACTTATCCATATATTTGCATGTATCAATAATTCATATTTTTTATTGTTGAGTGTATTCTATTGTACAGAGATATCACAACTTATTCAAGCATTCATCTGCTGATAAACATTTGGGTTGTTTCCAGATTTCTGGCTATTACCAGTAAAGCTTCTATAAACATTCTTGTACATGTCTTCGAATAGATATATACCTTCATTTATCCTGAGTAAACATCTAGGAAGGACACGACTGGATCATATGATAGGGGCACGTTTAAATTCTAGAAAGTGCCAAGCTATATTTCGGGGTGTCTGTACCATTTTACATTCTCACCAGCAGGGGATGAGAGTACTATTCTTCCACAACCTTTCCAACATTTGATATATCTTTTTAATTTTAGCCATTCAAGTAATTTTCTGATAGTCTCTCATTGTGATTTGAATTTGCATGCCCCTACTGACTAATGAGATTAAACATTTTTTCATGGGATTGTTTACTATTTACATATCTTCTTTTTTGAAGTGTGTATTCAAACCTTTAACTCATATTTTTATTGGGTTGCTGTTGAACCTTCTTGAGTTCAAAAACTCCTTATATAATCTGGACACAGGCCTTTGTGAGATACATAATTCACAAATACTTTCTCTGGGTCTGTGGCTTGCCTTTTCATTCTCCTAACAGTGTCTTTCAAAGAGCAGACATTTTCAGTTTTGATGAAGTTGTTTATCAATTTTTGTTGCTATCTATTATTATGTGTTGTCTAAGAAATCTTAGACTAAACAAAGGTCACAAAGATTTTCTCCTGGAACTTTTCAGTTTTAGATTCTACATTAAGATAGATAATCCAGTTCTGGTCAATTTTTGTCTATAGTGTAAGGTATGAAGTGTGTTGCTTTGTTTCACATATAGATATGTGAGTGTTTCAGAATCACTTGTTGAAAAAAACACCATGATATCCATGAAATTGCTTTTTTATCTTTGTCAATAATCAGTTGTCCAATTATATATATTTCTGGAATCTCATCTCTGTTCTATTAATCTATCTGCTTGTCGTTATGCCAATCTCACACTGTCTTGATTAATGTACCTTTATAATGAGTCTTGTAGAGTGTTATACCTCCAGCTTCAAGATCTGTTTTCAAAGTTGTTTTGGCATTTCACATGCTTTGCATTCTGATATGATTTTAAAATCAACTTATCAGTTTTTACCCCCAAATCAAGACTTCTGGGATTTTTACTGAGATTGTGTTAAATTCAAAGATCAATTTAACCTATGAACAGTGTATGTATCTCTTTTTATGCAGATCTTTACTGAGTTTTCTCAGCAATAGCTTATCATTTTCAATGCACATGGATTCCACACTTTTTGTCAGATTTATCACTAAAGATTTCTTCTTTTTGATGCTATGATAAATGGCATTATTTTATCATTTCAATTTCTAATTGTTCATTGCTAGTATATGGACACAGTTGATTTTTGTATATTGATCTCATATCTTGCAACCTTGTAAACTCGGTTATCAGTTCTAGCCTCCTTGTATATTCCATTTGCTTTTTTATACATACAATCGTGTCATCTGCCATTAAAGACAGTTTTTATTTCTTTCTTTCCAATCTAGGTGTTTTTTCATCCTTTTACTTGAATTACTGTACAATGTTGAATAGAAGTGGTGAGATCAGAAATACCTGTCTTTCCTAAGTTTAGAGGGAAAGCACTTGGTCTTTTACCATGAAGTATGATTTTAGCTATAGGTTTTTCACCACTGCCTTTTATCAAGTATAGGAGGTTTCCTTCTATTTCGGGTTTACTGAGTGTTTTTGATGGGAATAGATATTACATTTTGTCAAATATTATTCTTCATCTATTGAGATGATAGTGGGTTTTTCTCTTTTATTGATCTGTTAAATTATATTGATTGGTTATTTAAAAATATTAAAATGAGCTTGCATTTCAGGGATAAATTCCTCTTGGTATCAGTTAATATCTTTTCATATATTAGTGGATTTTATTTCATAAGATTTTGTTTAGAATATTTGCATCTGTGTGCTGATACATACTGTTCCATAGTTACCTTTTTCTGTAATGTCTTTTTATGATTTGGGCATCAGAATTTCAAGGACACCATAGTAGCTGGAGCTGAGCTCACATACTTACTAGTGGCCTCAATTATGTGTAAAATACTAACTTTTAATTTGAGAAAGATGGGAATATACTGTGGGGTTTTGAGAAGAAAAGTACATGATCTACCATATGTTTTAAAACATTCTTTCTACAGCTCTTTGGAAGATACACTATGGAGGAAGTGATATATATGAACAGATAAGTAGAGAGGTTATTATAGTAATCTAGGTGAGACATGATGAGGCTTGGATTCATGTGGTAACAATGGAGAGTGACACATTGTCAGATTCTGGTTACTCGTTTGAGGTAGAACTGATAACATTTGTTTGTGGAGAAAATATAAAATAGAAGAAAAATACAGAGACAAAGGTGGCAGTCATTGTTTTTAACTTAGTGGTTTAAATAGAGTAGCCACCATTAAGCGTCTTCTGGGAAGGTATGCAGAAAGAACAGATTGTAACATGTCATAATGGAGATTCCTTTTCAATAATCAATTGGAGATGCTCAATATACCATTAGTTATAAGAATGTGGAGTTCAAGACCTAGATCTAATCCAAGCCATACATATAAATTTAGCCTGTACATGGTATTTAAAATGATAAAGTAATATGAGGTTACCCAGGGTGTGGGTATAGAGAAAAGAGGAATTCTTTTTTTTTTTTTTTTTTTTTTTTTTTTTAAAGATTTTATTTGTCAGAGAGAGAGAGAGGGAGAGAGAGCAAGCACAGGCAGACAGAATGGCAGGCAGAGGCAGAGGGAGAAGCAGGCTCCCTGATGAGCAAGGAGCCCGATGTGGGACTCGATCCCAGGACCCTGGGATCATGACCTGAGCCAAAGGCAGCTGCTTAACCAACTGAGCCACCCAGGCGTCCCGAAAAGAGGAATTCTGAAAACCTGTCCCTGATGTTAAGCAAAGTCCAACCACATAGTGAGAGTTTTACATGTATTATTTTTGAACCATAACAATATTTTAATATGTAGCTTGAGAGTGCACTAACACTACATCATAAAAGTTGACTCAGAAGATACCAAAGACATAAGTTGACACTCACATTTGAGATATCTATTTTTCCATCAGGAATTATTCTTATTTTCAGTTGCACTGTGTATGTGTCATGTACTACATTTAGATTTGGGACGCTTCACAGTGTTATTGACTGAATAAAAGAGCGAAGGATTTTGTTAACTTACGACAAGATATTTCTGATTAAATGTGATCTTTTAAAGTGGACATCTTTCCTTTTTGCTAGTTATGATGGTAATTGTGTTATCCACATTCTCATTACCAGTGACATGATAGGTCGCTGAACAAGAAAAATAAATCTGACAGATCAAATGAAAATGGAAGTATCATTCAATTTAAATAAATATTCTCTAAATTATATCCAAGTACAATAACAATACCTACTGTGGTGAGCAAGTCTCCTTACATCATTATGAAATACAGGTAACAGATTTTTCAAGTTTCAGGCAGATGCTTGTTGCTTAGTCAATTGTTCCAACAAAACAAACAAACTCCACCACTCTCATTTTGTCTCAAACATGCCCAACTGAGGAAAAGCATCCTTTTTTTTTAATTGACTTGACCTGAATCCTAACACTTACCAAAATATTCCATAATTTCAGAAGAGCAACCTTTACACTATTGTCTACATAAATGAGGACACAGGGAGAGTTATTTAGAAATAGATAAGTTAATATTTTATAGTATATGCATACTAATTTTCAAAATATAAAGCGATAATATTTATTAGTCAAAGATACTACAGAAAATATATATTGACAGCAACAAAGCTCTGCTTTACTACATTTGCATTATTTTTCCAGGTTAGTGGCTCTTAGAGTGTTCTCTTCACTCAACAAGACTGGCAACTTCTTAGAAGTAGACAGTCTCAACTCTACCCCATACCTACTAGATCAGTAACTCTGGGGATAGGACCCAGTAATCTGTGTTTTCATAAGCCCTTTACGTGATTTAGATTTACATTAAACTTTAAGAACCACTGATCTAGATCAAACATGTAAAGAAAAGACTAAGGAGGAGAAAAAGAGTATCATCCAACATTAATGAAATATTATGTGTACTAGGTAGTGCATTTGGTACTTAACACATTTTTTTTTTTATTTTACCATCACTCCCCAAAGTAGTGATCATTATCCCAATTTTACAGTGAGGAAATTAAGTCTCACAGAAGTTAAAATGAAAATTTTTAATTGTGTCACTATTCAAAAAATGGTGATGATTTTCTCATTCTAAAGTTCTTTAACTTTCAAGAGGAAAAATTGATAGATGAGCTTTCATATCTCTAAAAGATAGGAAAGCAGAAGCATTTGCTGATGCTAATAAGCTCTCGGAAGACTTTTTCTGGGCTGTTAAGTTTTTGAAATCAAGTGTCAATTATACACCGTTGTGAAGGACTGTACAGAAATTAAGAATCAAACTGCTATATTCTACAAAAAATTAGAAGTCCATAGTAATAATATTTGCTTAACATAATCATCTCCATTCTTAGTGAAAGGTTAAAAAAATGGAAGGAAGTGGGAATACACAACAAATATGTTACGTAAAAGAAAAAAATTCAAAGACTTTTTAAGCTTTTGTTGTTGTTGTTGTCGTCAAACATAACAGGTGCAGATTAACTGTTCCTTTAAAAAGGTGTATAAAGACTGCAGAAGACTACACTATGAAGAACGTTCACTTGGAAGAGGAACAAAGAAAATGGGAACATAGAATGTCCACTCCATCTCAAAATGCCACACACATTCCAAAATCATTTTTGCTCCAATCTATAAATGCCATTTTTCATTTGACCCTCAGTAAAAAGTAGGATATAATCCCTTTCAAAACCACAATCCTTTTCTAAATTTTCTGCTTATATTTCCTGATATTCCACAGCCAACCCCCCACTGGATGAAGAAGAGTTCCAGGTGTGTTCATAATGTAACTACAATGCTGGGAAGCTCTCTGGGGGAAAAAAAAAGAATTCATTTGAGTCATGTCTTGTATCAGTACATATTTTTCTTTTCTGAGTCATTTTCAAAAATAATAATAATCACAGAAATCATCGAGGGGTTTCCTTGCTCACCAGCTGCTACTAGGCAGATCACAGAAAGACCTTACACATAAATACAACTCATGACTTGAAGCAGAATGCAGGCAAAATGATGCAAAGGATGTACAATCTAAGGAAAAGAAACATTTTGGCAGAAAAGCCATAATTGATTGTGCCAGAAATACTTGGAAACATTCTCTGCAGTTTTCTGACTTACATATTTTGGCTTGGAGAAGTAACTTGAATCACATATTATCAAAAATATAAAAATGAACTGAGGAAACCAACACTTCATTACAGGTTAAACATATGTTTTCTTTCTTATGTCTTCATTTTTCTGCTCTCAATTTGGAACAAATCCTCAAGACTATGAAATAAATCTAAGGAAAGGAACTAGGTGAATAAATCCCTGTAAGTCTCTGTTCATCAGTTTCTGTCTTCTGAAAAGTAACTGAAGGGGGCAGGGAGAGATGAATAAAGCACAGAGGATTTTTAGGGCAATATAACTACTCTGCATGATACTATGAGGGTAGTATGTCATTATACATTTGTCCAAACCCACAGAATGTACAACTCCAAAAGTCAACTCCAACTGTAAATTATGGAATCTGAATAATAATGATGTGCCAATTCAGGTACATCAACTTTAATAAATATACTATAGAATGGCCATAGTAGCAGAAGTTGTGTGTTTGTGGAGACAGGGAGTATATGGGAATTCTCCACATTTTCTAATCAATTTTTTGTGACCTTTAGACTTCTCTAAAAAATTAAGTTTGTTGATTTAAAAGAAAAAATAAGAGCAAAAAGCAAGTATTTGAAAACAAAAATATGGAATTCAAATATAATTTTAAAAATATTTATGTTTCGATAATATAAACATATCCTAAACTGCATTTTCTAATTTTATTTTAAAATGTGTATTATATAAATTCAGTAATCCTAAATAACTTGTTTAAAAGAAAAAATACTTGGTATATAATCTAGGTCAAGTACTAAAGATACATACAAGGTAATAAGACGCATTGATGAGTTTTACATGTGGTCACAGCTGCTATGAAGCAAATATATTTGTGGATAGATCAATCAAAGAAATACTAAGTGGGTAAATGGTGACTCCACTAGATTTTGGTCTGCTTATTTTGTTTTGTTTTAAGCATATTCAAGGAAAGTCTCTTGGACATATTAAGCACATAAAGATAGTAAACTTTCTCTTTCACAGATTTCTCCTTCCCATGTTCTCCCTTACATTTTAGGCTTCCATTCTAGACCCTCTTCTCTGAATGATCTTGTGATACTGTGTTAGTTTTAATTATCTTTTAAATGCTGATGGCTTTCAGAGCCATCTTTCCAGACAAGATCTTATACCTCCGATGCTGTATCCCCTTGGCATAGCTTCTTACCGCCAGGATCGGTGACTCTGTCTGAGGGCATACTCTATTTGCAGGAGTATGCTAGAGTCCTGCACGGAGGGTAGGACATAAGGGTGGTGAGGTAGCTCCAAGGAAGCAGCCTCTACCAGAAACAGACCATAGTTAGTAGATAAGTAATCAAGCAGCCTCACCTTTCAGGTGGAACTACTCTGAGGCATATTCTACACATCTGTCGTAAGAGCCCAGTGGGACAAAATCTCAGTTGCATCACACAGGGAAATTGCTAATAGCACACTCTGTACTAACTTACTTCCTTTTCCTTTCTCACTTCTCTCCTCTACCAGTGCTTCCTGAAACTAACTCCCAAATAAACTACTTAAACACTTTAAGATACACAAATGAAATACTTACCAGTGAAATAATGATGCTTTCAGATACTCCAGGTATTCAAATCCAAGTTTCAATTAAATATCTACCTATTGGGCCTCTATATCTGGATGTTACGTAGGCAACTAAAATTCAAAATGCACAAAATCAAGTTCACCTTCTCTAGCTATCTAGATTTAATATTCCTGATATCAAAAAACAGTGCTAGCATCCAGACTGGGAAACAAAATTTTAGATTTTACTCTTTCTCTTATTCTCCATATCCTGTCACCAAAATCTCTCAATTTTAACTTCTTAACATCTCCCAAATTTGCCCATTTTCTGTGTTACCATGACCTATACCTTATTTTAGGTTCTACTCATTATTTCATGAATTGCAGAAATTGGTCTTCTGTAAAGGCTTATCTCCTTCAATCTTACACAGCCCTAATATATACACCCTAGCATGGCATTGAGCATTAAAAAGAAAGAGACAGAGGAAGGAAAGAAGGAAGGAAGGAAGGAAGGGAGGGAGGGAGGAGGAAAGGGAAGGAGGAAGGAAGAGAGGGAGGGAGGAAGGGAGAAAGGGAAAGAAGGAGATTGATTATCACCAATCTGCTTTAAACCAGTGATTGCACATTGCTTTCAGGATAAAATTCAAGTTCTATGAGCATGGTATACAAGCCGTCTGCAATCATTCCTCAACAAAGACAACAAATACTTCAAGCCTCATCTATTCATTTGACACCATAGTCATACTGGATGCTATGCAAGTCGCACAATCATGGTCTTCTTTACATCACTGCTTTCAAGTAGCTTGTCCTAAGTACCCAAAATATCCTCCCACACTCTCTTTTTTGGAATTAAATCATTAAGGGTCAATTCTAGTGTGTCCTAATCCAGGATATCTTTTCTGGTCCACTTCAAATCCAAAGTCTGGCTTAGCTGTACTTTCTTTTTTTTTTTTTTTTTTTTTGGTATAATTGACACAATTCCACTACTGGACTTAAGTGTACTTCCCATGTTTTCCATATCATGCCATGTGTAGACACTGAGCAAAATACTAGGGAACACGAAGAATAAAATACAGTGTCTGATTCCACAGAACTCAGTCTAACATACAGTCTAGAATAGAATACAAGTTTAAGAAATTTATTTGAAATGAGTACAGAAAAAAAGAAAGTATAAGATGCCATGATTTCTTGTGATAGAAATCCAAAAATTTCAAAGCTGATTAAAGAGAAAACTTGATTTTGGACTTATAACTTTATATTTAAGTACCTTCAGTAATTATTTACCCATATGAAATATAAGTCATTTTATAACATCTCTCTAGAAATAGAGAAAGAAAGGGACATTAGAAAAGTAAATAATTCTCAACTGAACAATAATAATATAAGTCCTTAATTATACAATATTGAGGAGTGCTAGCAATTTGGTAAGAACTGCAAGTATATGAATTACTTTGGGGAGCAGAATTCACTTCTTGTTTTCCATTTATTTAACATTTTAAAAGAGAGAAAATAATAGACCATTAAACAAATACAGCACTGAGTTTAATTTACAGAATGTAAAAAATATTTAAAAAGACAATCTTTCAAACGATAGTAGAAAAAATGATTAATAAAGGAAAAATTTGTGTATGTGAGGTACCCTGAAGAAATCAATTGACAGAAGTAAACCATAATTTCTCACATTTCCAAGTACCAAATAGGAATTGACCTTGGTTCCCGTAATCGTGTCTGTCCCTATCTTTCCATTTGAGTTAATGAAAATCTGTACAAATTTGCCAACATGAGCTGCAGCGCAAAGCCCGGTGTAATTAGCGGATGTGTTAATTTGCCAACTAGTCGTGAATTGAGTATTACTACCATGGACTGTCATGCCACACCGTAGCAATAAAAGCCCTAAAGGAGACAAAGTGTACAGGCCAGCTCCAGTCTCAAACTACTCACTGAAATTTTAACACGGTCAACAAACAATTTGTAAGAGGAGAGAAAGCCTCTGTTTCCTCCAGAAAAGCAAGTATCCAGCAGCATAAACACATATTTTTGAAGAATTAGAAGCCTGCAAACCATTACTATCATAGACACACAAAAAAAAAGTTTGTAATAAAACTATCCCACAATAATTTAACTCAAATATTCACGTGTTACTAACTAATGTATTATTAAAATTCCATTTTGCTAAATGTTAAATCTACAAAGGGAGAATATGTGAACTGCTGCATTTGATTTATTTATTTTCTAAATGTTTGTATCTTCTTATAATGAAATTATTATTTTATGTAGATCAGAAAAAATATAGCCATTAATATTAAAAACCATAATTTACTTAGATAAATGCAAGTCATCAATAACCTCACTGTAAATAAAAAATTGAATTAATAATCACAAACACAATTTGGAAATACTTTTAGGAGTCAACTTTACAGGAAAACAGATGAGAAATTCATTAATCTACTCTTTTTTTTTTCTCTTTCACTGATATGTCTTCAGTATTTCACTTTAATTCTTATATTATGATATTGGCATGAATATGGCATAACTGCCCGTGGCAATATGGCATGAAAACTGTGCCTCAGACACCATAGGAATGTAATAAGTATTTATGGAAAGAACATCTAGATGAATGAGCACAAATCTCCAGAATTGTCCATAAGAAGCTAATGCAACGATACAATTATATAATAAATACAGATAGGTGATCCCATGAATGGGTGGTTTGAAGTGATTGCCAAGAACTACTGCTGTGTTTCTAGCCATATAATTAATATACACATTTGGGAAACACAGTAAAACTTTCAAGACAAGAATGACAAAACTTAACAGAGTAACATTCCTCCTTCCTCACGTCAACCCACCATCCTAATATGAAAAGAACAAAGTAATTAAAAAAAAAAAACTGAATATTGTTCCAGTCAAAGTTTAACCCATGGGTTGAGACTCTACCAATAAAGACACACAAACTATCCATAATAATCAGCTTCCCCAAACCTGTTGATTTTTTTTTTTTTGGCTTTGCATTAAATTCTTTCCTATTGAGCATAAAATCCCAGGACCCAATTTAATTTTCTATTTCCCAATGGGTTCTTATCTCCTTACTTAAGATAAACAAACAAACGTAGTTTGTGAATACTGATGCAATTTACAGAGGGGTAGGTATGGTATCTAGGAAAGGCTGTAACACTTTAGGAACCTGGAATTCTAACCTGCAATTTGCCAACTAAAGAATTCAGACCAAACCCAAGATTTGGGTTCATTCCCTACACTTGACTTTCTTATGGTTCCATTTCTCTTAATGCCTTACTCTATGAATTGTGTTTACCTAGTGCTAACCTAAGTGCAAGTCTCAATCTTGTCACAGTTACACAGAAATGACCCCCTAACACCAATACTTTCAAGAATTTCACATTTTATTAATGAACTAAGGGGATGTGGCAAAGGGTGACATAGGACATTGCCCTATCTTTCACTATCACATTACTTTTATTGCACTTTCTCTTTCCTTCCATTTCTCTACTATCACCAAATGTAGCAAATAATTCTCTACCTTATCTCATACATAAATTGTATTGATTTCCTTTTATCCTCCCCTGCCAAGCCACAGCAGTCGAAAGGCAGAAGAGATTTTTGCTATTTTTCTCTTGCAAAAAATAGGAGTAAAATAACCCAGTATTCTAGTTATTCTCAATTTGCTATCCCCCGACTGAAAATTCTTTTTTCAAATGTTTCTTCTGTTGCTCTCTCTCTTACCTTGCCTTCTCATACTCTCATAGTATGTGTTATACCTTTCATAGTTGCCTCATAGTTCTTAGATATTACTCTTTTTTTTTCGATCTTTTTTTTTTCTTTGCTTTTCAGTTTTGGTAGTTTCTGTTGACATGGCCTCAAGTTCAGAGACCCTGCCCTCAGCCATGTCCAGTCTACCAATTAGTCCATCAAAGCCATCCTTCATTTCTGTTACAGTATTTTTTATCTCTAGCATTTCTTTTTTTTATTTTCTTTGAATTTCCATCTATCTTTTTTTTAATATTTTATTTATTTATTTGAGATAGAGAAGGTGAGAGACAGCATGAGAGGGGAGAAGGTCAGAGGCAGAAGCAGACTGCCCATGGAGCTGGGAGCCCAATGCAGGACTGGATCCCGCGGCTCCGGGATCATGACCTGAACGGAAGGCAGTCGCTTAACCCACTGAGCCACCCAGGCGCCTCCATCTCTCTTTTTATATTGTCCATCTGCTCTTGCTTGCTGCCTGCGTTTTCCACTAGAGCGGTTAGTCGATAAATCGTAGTTGTTTTAAGTTCCTGGTCCGGTCATTCTAACATTCTTCCATATTGGAGTTTGGATCAGATGCTTGCTTTGTCTCTTCAAAGTATGAATTTTGCCTTTTAAAATGCCTTGTGATTTATTTTTGAAAACTGGACACAACATACTGGGTGAAAGGCATTGTGGTAAACAGGCCTTTAGCAACACGGTGGTGAGGTGTGGGGGAGGGGAAGCAATCTATCCTCCTTTGATTAGGTCTCAATCTCGTAATGAGCCTGCCCCGGACTGTAGTTCACAAGTACTTCTCAGTGTTCACCCACCCTTAACATGGAAGAGGATGGCCAGAGGGGCTGGAGTTGAGTATTTCCCTTCCCCAGGTCCGTTAGGCTCTGATTAAACCTAATAAGTCAGGCTCTGGTAAAATAGTTTCTCTTGAAGGTTGGCTTTGTTAAGAAAAGAATGCTCTGACATATTTCAGATACTTTCCCCCTACCTCTTCTGGAAGCCTAAGAGGATTTTTCTCCAACCTTCATTGTTATAATGTGGCAGACATCTTGGAAGTAAAACCAGCAAAATCCTAGGTGTTCCCTCCCAAGACTTGCCCTCCTGGAGTTTTAACTCTCCGGTTTGTCTGTACTGAGCCTCCTGCAATTTGTCAGTTACAGTTTTGGTTTTCTCAACCCAACAGAGGTTCCCACAGACGTTTCTGCTCATGGGTCTCTGCTCTGGTAACTTGTTATTCTCCATATCTGTCTGCTTTCCAATTTGGAGAGCGATGGTTTGTTTGCCTTGTGACCTCAATTCTCTGGTGGATCTGAGAAGAGTTGTTAATTTTCATTTTGTTCTGCAGTTTACTTATTGATAGGATCAAGTGATGACTTCCACAGACTTTACACATTGACCAGAAACTGGAAGCCACCCTCCTTCTTTTTCTAATTTTTTTCTCTTTTGAGCTGAATTCTAAGTGGCTGAACTCCCCAGACTATATTACCATGACAGTTGTCTCTGCTTGCATTTGGTCAAAGAGAGGACACAGTTGGGAAATCGGAGGATGAGATAAGAGGCAGAAGAGATTATTTCTTTCCCAACTCCACTTCCTTTTCATTTCAATGTCCCTGGCAATAATTTGGCATTCCAGGACTGTCGTTTCCACTGAGCCGTCTTCATCCGCAATACCAGCTCTCTGGGTGCCAATAACACCCTTTCCTCTTCTTGTCCCATGAGTTCTAGGGGTAGCAAAAACTTCCCATTGTTGTAGGTCTTCATGTGTCTTGCTATTAATATGTGTTTCCTGCAAATAATTTGCTCACTAAAGCTATCTTCATTTGAGCCACTTGAGATAAATTCTACTTCTCTTTACAACCAAGTAAATAGATACAGACAAAACAATAACCCAACCAAGCATTGACTATTTCTTGACTCTTTGCCATCCCTATATCTAAAAATGGGATCAACATGGTATTAGTAACAATCTCAAATATTTTAGCAAACTAGTTAGGAAAAGGCCTATGAATTCAGAGCAACTGAGTTAAAATTTCATAAGTTGTTTCCATCCAAATTTCTGGGGGAAAAAGGCTATATTTAAATAAAATCAAGTCTATTTCTCTTTCACACTAATCTGTAGCTTCCCATAGCAATTCCATATGCTCACTTGAGGATACTATTTGCTATCATTTTTAGTAAGGAGATGACTAAAGCTGACTCGGTGGAATGGCAAAAATACATGGCACCAAAACAGCTCTTGTCAAAGTCACTTTCATGTAACCAAGTATTCTTTATCTCCCTTGTTCTGTCTGCAGCCTTCTCATGAAAGATGGCCACCACTTCCTTCTTGGAATAATCTCTTCTCTTGGCTTTCATGACACAACTCTTTCCAAGGGTTCTTCTCCTGCATTGCCTACTGTGGTTCAGCCCTTCTGTTATCTCCGGCTCATCTTCACAATCTGAAATGATGGAAAGTCCTTGATCCTAGACTTTCTTATATTCTCCTGTTATAGTCTTCCTTAAGCAAATTCATTCATTCACATGAGTTTGAGACAAACCCATCCACTGGGATCCGAATGTGTATTCACCATCTTCCTTAACTTTCTATTCAAAGGTTTCATATATCTCAAACATAACATGTTCCAAATAGATTTTTTTTATTCTTCCTTTCTTAAAACCTGCCCCTCAATATTTTCCCAATTTAGAAATTCACATCAAACTTTAATTTGACAAGTCTGAAGCTTAAATCATCCTTGGTTCATCTTTTTTACTTCACCCTCTTTGCATCATACCAAACACATCAATGCCTCCTACTTATGATTCTGATTCTAAAACGTCTCAATTGCATCCTCTTTTCTGCATTTCCAATCAAACCTTCCTAGTCCACATTACTACAGTCTCTGGCCAAGGTTTAGCAAATGACTCTCAGTTAAATCCACACTTCCATTCTTATTCCCCTCAAATTTGTTTTCCAAAGAGCAGAAAGAATTTCTTAAAACTAATATTGGATAATGTTACTTCCCTTCAAGTCTTTTCCTTTGCACTTAGAATAAAACCCAAAGCCTTCTTTTTGGCCTGTAGGACCCATCTGTTCTAAACACTAACTTGTCCTCAGTTTTCAAGCCCCTAGATTGTCACATTTCTCTTTCAACTACAACTACATGTTTCTTCTTCCTGTTGCCAAAACACACCAAGCTCTTTCCAGGGTTGGAGTCTTTGAACAGGATGCTCCTTCTGTTGAAAATACTTCCCCCTTTTCTTTGCATATCTAGTTCCATTCCACCAGTTTTGGAATGCCATTGTCAAAGATCTATCTTCCTTACCCTTGTTAAAGTGAAAGTTAAGTTTTAAGAAAGGAAGAATAGAAAATCCTCCCTGTTTTGCTTTTTTTTTTTCTAAATAGCTCTTGATGACAATTTGCAGTTCATTATTTTTTTGTTGTTGTTTCCTTGTTTTATAATCTGTTACTCCTATTAGTATGTGATAGAAGGCAAGAGATCATGTCTATTTTGTTCATTTTCGAGCCACAGCAGAACAACCCTAATGGTCATAACTAAGTATTTTTAAAAGAATTTGCAATATTTAGAAACCTATTCTGTTTGAATATGTATTAATCTGCTATCTTAGATTTTCCTTGATGAATAATTGCTTAATCTTCTTCCTCAAAATAATTTACTCAGTGCTGGCACCAATGTAACAATTTTCTACCGTTCTACTCACTCAGTATGAATGATAAATGACATACTTGGTGAAAAAGTTCAAGGCAATTGGCTTTGAGAAGGTTTAAATAGTTCCTTTCACCATTTATTCTTCCCCCGATAAATTTAGTTCATTGAAGTTATAAAATATGCACAAACTACACTCAAATATAAAGTTTGGTTGTAGTATCTGATCAATCATTTTTCTTATATTATGCTTTCCAAATAATCCACTTAAAATATCTTAAGACTGTAATAATCAGGAGTATGTCCTTTAGTGTATTCTTTTTATACACAAAACAATAGAATGTTTGCTTTCTTAAGTAAAATCTATAAAATTGAGTTTTTACTGAAAAACTGTAAACCTGATTGAATTCTAATGTAATAATATACATAATTTACCCAGATGATGAGCAAGAAAAGACAAGGAAGGAGGGAAAAGTATAGGTCACAAAGTATATTAAAATAAAAATGGTATCAAATATCAATGACTTTTTGCTAAGAATTAGTTACCCATTAAAAGATCTTAAATTCTACATCAGAATATAAAAGGGAAGTGTATCAATATAGAATTAATCCAAGCAGACATCCTTGATCATTTTTTGAAAAAAAAATTAATTTTAAATAAAAAGGAAGAGGAAATAGTATTTCCAAGGAAATGATAGATTCTTACCATTTGTAACAGATATTTCCTCTAGACAAATTCCAATGTCATTTGTAACATTTCCAACAATTTTAGTCAATCCAAAGGGATCCAAAACCCATACAGTCCTTAGGAGAAGCTATCTATACTTTATCATCTCTGCCTTTTTAGTTCCTATCTGGAACTCAGATACTCAACAATTAAAAAATTCATCAGCTTCAGATAGCTCTGCTCTAAAAGACCATTAAGAAAACTAGGGAAATACGGGCACCTGGATGACTCAGTCAGTTAAGGCCCCAACTCTTGATGTCAATTCAGGTCATGAGCTCAGAGTTGTGAGATTGAGTCCTGTGTGTGGAGCCTGCTTGAGATTCTTGCTCCCTCTCCCTCTGCCCCTCCCCCCTACTTGCAGCTCTCTTTCTCTCTCTCAAAAAAAAAAAAAAAAAAGACTATCAGGGAAATATAAGATCATCCATTTATTTTGAATTGAATTATTTGAAAGTAAGCTCATAATGTTAGTTGGTTTAATTCACTATTTGACAGTCACTACATGTTATGTTATATCCCAATCTCGTAGAAAAGCACTGTACATACTTGATGCTAAAAAATATATTTGTTAAAATCAGAATTGATGGAGTATCTCTAAGGAGTTGTTGAACTTTGGATATACTAAATCATGTAGATTCATTTATTTTTAAATCCCAATCCAAACTCTTTCATAACTTAATTATCATTATAAACATACTAACTATATCCTTGTATACGATAGGTATTACTACAACTTCATCTCTATACAATCAGAGAGAACAAACTGCAAGAGTTTACCTCAAGTAAAGTTTACCCAAGATCTGTCAATTAATGATTCTAACACATAATTGAAATTGTAATGACCAAAATACTATTCTCCCAAGGAATGTCTTTAGGTTGAACCAAGTCTGACAAAAACCAACTGAGTATTTTCTGTATTAAATTATTGGCAAATACTGGCATTAAGATATTTTAACTGTGCACATAGTAATCATCCTTTGTTTAATAGTTCATTATTTACCTAAAAGCATTATTCTAAATAGGGGTAATGTTATTTTTAAGATAGAATTAATTTTACCTAATTCACATAAAAAGGTCATATTGTACTTTGCATTCATTATTCTAACAAGTACACTTCAGTGTTTTGAAGCATGGCTTATCCTATAAAAAATGTATCATTTTGTTATTTTATATTTTGTAAAATTTCTTTCTGATAAAATGAAATTTTAGTCTCTACATTTATCCCTTTAATATCTAAGAGAAAAAATTATTACAAAATCACTATTTGCATATTAATAAGTTTCACCAGTAGATGGGAAAAAAATGAACTTTAAAAGCAGGCAGAACTAGAATTAGAAAAAATTATGGGCCTTTTCTAAGACATTCAACTGCCCTGATTATAAATTGTTTTAGTTAAGCCAAGATTTCGTTTCATCAGAACCAGTGCCTTGCAAAAAAAAAAAAAAAAAAAAAAAAAAAGAGAGAGAGAGAGAGAGAGAGAATCACTTTCTTTATGAGGAATTCACAGGGAATAAGAATTTTCAACTATTTTTTTCCGGTTTTAAGTCCTTCCTCCAATTTTAGATATACCTGCTGGCGCTAATTCCTGTTATTTCCAGATGTTCTCAGAAGGAAATGACTCACTTCATTGCGCCGTACTCCTCCAGTGCAGGCAGTCTGATTTCCCTTTTCTCTGACATGTTAAGTCAATTACCGTTTGTTCTTTGTTTTCTCCTTTCCACTATTTTATTGATACATCTTTTCTGCTGCCATCTTCTCCCATTCATTTTGCCCATGTGGATTTATTTTCTTTTCTATTACTCTTAGGGAACATAGATAAATAGATATGTTTAGTTAAAGTCCATAGACATTTTGTAAAATATATGAATATAGAAAACATCATTTTCAATCTATTCACCCTATAAAATATGTTATGTTTATTAAGTTCTTCAATATATTTTTTAAAGAGTACATAAAGGGAAAAGTTATGGAAATATACCAAATGTCTATAGTGGTTGTACTGGTATAGTTGCTCATCTTCTTTTTTCATTTTTATTTCTTTTTAAGTTTTTGAAGTTGTGCATGTTTCCCTTCCTATTGGATGTAATTTATACTTTGTTCCTTAAAGCACAATTCGATTAGAATATTTTATATTTAAAGAATTCATCCTAAAAGTAGACACTCTCTCATGTCTTCATGTTGCAAAGACACACAAAAGGGAGTAGAAAAAAAGTAGGGAGCAAGGTGGTTTGGCGTTTGGGGCTTAGTTTGGTTTGAACTGTTTTGGTTGGTTTGGCTGCAAATGGTTCTTTTCCTTCTGCATCAGTTTCCCTGGGCTATCATAACAAAGTAGCACAAATGGGTAGTTCAAACACTGAAAATTTATCGTCTCACAATTTTGGAAGCTAGAAATGCAAGGTCAAAGTGACAAAAAAGCATGCTCCTTCTAAGGGTGGCAGAGAAGGATGTGTTCTGGTAGTTCTTGTTTGCAGCAGCATAATTACAGTCTTCATATGGCATCTATCTGTATGTCCACTTCTGTGCCCCAATTTCCCATTTTTACAAGGATATCGGTCCTATTGGATTAGGTGGTCCCACACTGATGATCTCATCTTAACTTGATCATTGGCAAAGATCTATTTAGAAGTAAGGTCACATTCACAGCTACTGGGGGTTAGAACTTCAGTATCTTTTTGGGTTAGCCAATTCAATGCCTCGCACCTCATTCATGTCGAAAGACCTTTGGGAATCCCTACATTCTATTCTCTGCATCCAGATGGATTTCATGTCAATGCTCCAAACTGTAACTCTAAAAAACATCTGTCCTAGGGCAGTGAGTCCCATCCACAGCAGATCATCAGAAT
Organism: Enhydra lutris kenyoni; assembly: GCF_002288905.1. Classification (NCBI taxonomy): domain Eukaryota; kingdom Metazoa; phylum Chordata; class Mammalia; order Carnivora; family Mustelidae; genus Enhydra; species Enhydra lutris. The sequence goes on along the minus strand of NW_019154105.1, from coordinate 14,011,902 downwards.
CACTAAGTGTTCACAAATAAATATACCAGTACCTTCCAATCTTAGAGATTCTAATTGAGTAGATATAGGGAGGGAGATAGGCAATGTAAATTTTAAAATTTCTCCAGACTCTTCTAATGATCACTCAGATATGAGAATCACAAAACCATGTAGTATGCTCCTCTGGGTATGCAGAATATAATCTACTGAAGTGCAAGAAAAAAACAGCAGAACTTGCTATTCATTCCACTGTAGATTTTTAAATGTCAGCCCATATATATATTTCACAATGTATCTTATGTTACAGTAGTAATCATATACATAAAGGTGTATAAATGAGTATATATAGGTACATGATTTATAAATTAGAATACATATAGGATATATATTTCTTTTTTTATTTAAGTTACAGTTAATTAACATACAGTACAATAGTTTCAGGTGTACAATTTAATAATTCAACACTTACATAAAACACCCATAGCTCATCACAAGTGGACTCCTTAATCCCAATCACCTATTTAGCTTGTCCGCCCACTCACCTCCCCTCTGGTGACCATCAGTTTGTTCTATAGTTAAGTGTCTGTAGCTTGGTTTGCCTCTCTTTTTCCCCCCTTTGATCATTTCATTTGTTTCTTAAATTCCATATATAAGTGAAATCATATTTGTCTTTCTCTGACTTATTTTGCTTAGGATGGGACTTTCTAGTTCTATCCATGTCATTGCAAATGTAAGAATTCATTCTTTTTATGGCTGAGTAATATTCCATATATATATAATGAAATATATACATATGTGTGTGTGTACATACACACACCACATATTCTTTATCCATTCATCAATGGACATTTAGACTCTTTCCATAATTTGGCTATTGTAGATAATGCTGCTATAAACATTGGGGTGCATGTATCCTTTCAAATTAGTATTTTTGTATCCTTTGGGTAAATACCTAGTAGTGCAATTGCTGGATTAAGGGTAATTCTACCTTTAAATCTTTGAGGAACCTCCATTCTGTTTCCCAGAGTATTTGCACCAGTTTGCATTCCCACCAACAGTGTAAGAGTGTTCCCCTTTTCTCTGCATCCTCACCAACAACTGTTGTTCCGTGTGTTGTTAATTTTAGCCATTCTGACTTGTAGGAGACATACTTTCAAAATTTTAACTGAAAAGGAACTGCAAGCCAAGGTTTTTGGAGGCAACAACCCTAAAGGGTACTGAGATAGATTATTATCTGGTCTTCTGTATCATGCAAGTACTCACTAAAGATAAACACAATTATGAAAACAAAAATGATGAGCAGGACTCCCATTAGACTTGCAATAAAAATATGTTTATGGGACATTATAATAGATAACTTTGTACTTACTATGGGGCCTTTAATTTGTATCACTAAAATATTCTATATACCAGCCTCATTATATAATATATTTATTACTAAACAATGAACAAACTGTATGTTTATGCATAAATCACTGTTTCACTGTGCATTTTAAAGCAAAAGAAACATACTGAGAGGGTTTATTTTTTATTTTACTTTGAAAAATAAGTAAAAAGATAGACCCAAAAGGTAAAGAACAATAGGAGTTAGGAATTCAGTTACATGAGAGATTTTTATATAGCTTGAAGGAGGAGAGAGAGAAAAAAGAAAATAGGAAAGGGACACAAAGAAACATTTTTTTTAAATGGAAGGAACATAGAAAGATTCCAGGTATTAAATTAGAGGGAAAATACCTTCCCTATAAACAATAGAGTCCTGCCAATTGTGCTGAAAGAGAATGAGGTGGAATTGATTGTGCCAGAATTAGATAAAGCTCTAGCTAAACAAAGAGCTTCTGGCATCCTAAGGAAGGAGCCAGAAAGTACGAAAAAAGATCAGTTCAATGGCAGTCAGCCATTAGATACCAATGAAGCTAATCCACACCACAAACTTGTGAACGAAGTACATTTTCCTTCTTGTCTGTTCTCACAAATAATCATTAATTTTAAGTGCAGCTTGGGCAGGTGCACAGAGCGTCCCTGCTGTTCTGACATTGTGTTGGAGACTTTCCAAGCAGCAAGCTGGTACAGTCCTTGAGTCCCTTCCACTTCGCTGCTTCTCAAATTCACTTACATCTACAGACAGCCCATCTCCTACCTGTAACATGCAGGGGCAGACCAGCAATTCTGGCATCCAGAGGGGTTCATTTTCAAAAATTTGGAGCCAAAACATCCATAAACTTATTCAGTGAGTGGCAGCAGGAGCATCTAGTCACTGACAGGAACTGTCTAGGAAGCGTCTACTTGGCTAAAATGCTTATTGATCATCAGGCTATTAGATCAACTACTATAGACTGAATTTCTGACATCTTTATGCTCAAGGAGATGGTTATGGACTCTGATTCACTGCCCTTAAGATCACTGCAAATAGTGCAAGTATTTACACTGGACTCAATATACAGAAGGCATTATAAAGAAAAGGGCCAAAAAAAAAAAAAGAGAGAAGAAAAGGGCCAACATCTCACAGACCTAAACCTTCACCATTGTAGTTCCTATTGTACATTATACAGTATCCAAGAATGAATGTCCATTTACTTTGCTCTTCTACTTTGCCTTTACCTTTGGGGAGGGGTGACAAATAATAAATGAGAGAGGAAAGAGCTAGAAGCTGTTTTATCTACCTCTTTTTCCCCTTCTTAAAACCCAGAAGTTCTTCCAATAAAGAGCACCAGTGATTACAGTTCATTAAATAAGAACAGATGTCACAAAGGGATTGCAAAACCCAGGGAAAATGTGTCCCCATGGTGCTCATTGCCCTCCCCCATCCCCAAAGTTTTATAGACAGTGCCACTGTCTTGGTGACAGATCCACTGTGGCCACTGCAAGCTTTCCAGGTGGTGAACAGAGTGAGGCTGTATGAGGAACCATTTGTAACATAAAGACATCTGCCAACTCTCCCTCCAAGATTTGGTGAAGACATATGTATACATCAATTCAAGCTCCTTAGAATGAAGGACCTGTGATAAGTACATTAATTTTCCTTAGAAGTTAGCAGGTAGCTAACAGCCCTACCCAAAATATGTGGATATAGCTACTAACACACAAATTAGATGGATTTCTCACTAACATGTAAGAACAAATGACAAGGTTAGAAGAAAAAAATATGAAACACTATTGTCTCCTAATATCCTAGTAATCAATGCTCTGTTCACTGGAGGAAAGATTTATGTGGATACCATCAAGACAGAAAATTTGAGTTCCCTCTCTAAGTTTCACATACTAGGAAATAACTTTTATAAAATACAGTATGTAAAGATCATCTGGTAAATTGATAATATATTTTTTAAAAAGGGAACTTGACAAATCAGAAACCAGTGAAGAGTGCAATAACATCTCACTTTTAAGACAGCTCAGAAAAAATAAAATAATAAGCCAAAAATTGTTAAAGAAAAATCACTCCAATTTTGGCTTCAACCCAGACCATACTCTTTTATAAACTTTAAGACTATCACGTTTAAAGATAAAGTTACATTTTTAAAAATGGAAACGTGAGGAACTGTGAATGCAGTTGGCCCTCTGAGTTAAAAAATATTCATGTCTTGAATTTTAATTCCAATTATACAGCTTGCAGGCTAATACCGAATGGACTTGTTTTCCTCTCTGTTTAGAAAAAGGAGGAGGGAAGGGAAAACTACACATGGCATCATTGGAAAGAAGCCAAGTGGCAGAGTGCTGGGGAAGGAATTGGCAGCCATACTATCTGAGACCAAACCAGCAACAACTTTCAATGCATTTCAAAAATAAGATGTAGCATAGTATGACAAGTATAAACTTTTTAACAAAAGTGGTGAAAATTGTTTCATTCCCTCCCCTTTTTTGCAATTATCATTCTAGCTTTCTAAGTGTTCCCATTTGATTTCAGCTACATTGCTATTTTGGAATAAATGTCAAGAAATCTTAAAGACTATATTTTTCTAATCTTGAAAGATGCCTCAGTTTTTTTTTTGTTTTGTTTTTTGTTTTTTTTTTTTTTTTGGAGAAAACAAGGTTCTGACAAACAAAGGAAATTTGGAGGTAACTTCTGCCTGATTAAAAATGGAAAATATCAGAAGGAATCACTGGTAAAGAAAAACAAACTAGCTATTAAAATTGTTAGCGTCCTACAAGACCCATAATCTAGTCCATGATACCTGAACATAATGGTCCCTTTTATGTGAGGCTCTTGGAGCATCTCCAAAGCAGTTATCTTCTTTAATCTCCAAATAATGCAGCAAGAGAGAGAAGTGCTGTCCATCAAAGCCCCATTTTCTAGATAGTAAATTCTCAAGTGCAAGAAGTTTAGGTCTTACTTAATGATCCAGGAAAAAGGGGTGGGGGTTAGGAGAGGCTTGCTGTATCTAAAATGCGTTGTGTTGGTCCAGACTGATAGGTATGGATTTACCTCCTTTTATCTCCCAATCTCATGGAGGAAGGAACTTACCTGCCCTCCCAGGAGGGAATGGTATTGAAGGAGAGATACCCATGTCCTCTCATTCACATTTTAACTAGAGAAGAGGAATGGCTCATTTTTAGGGATGAGATTGAGAAATAGGCTCTGAGCAGGTGTAGAACTCTCCCATCTAGCTTACCTCTGAATGCAAATACTCTGCTCTGCTCCAGGTGGTGAGTCTATCAGAGTAGGCTCTGCTTAGAAAGGATAGAAACCTACAGTTTGGGGTGGAGAGGTCAATTCCGCTGGAGAAAGAGCAGGAATCCTGATTTCAACTACAGGTTTAAGTAGAATCCTCCAGCTGAGCTTCATTAGTTATGAAGCTGTTGTTTTGGTCATCTTTTATGGCTATCCTTCAGCTGGTTCAGAAAATAGAAGGAGATGTATGAAGGACACTTCAAAACTTCTACAGAGTATCCTATCAAGTAGTTTAAATCAATCAAAAGAGACACCTCGTCACAAGATTCAGCCTAGCGATAATGACGCCAGTAATGACGATGGTGACGCTGCGTGTTTTGACACCTGCCGTGTACCAAACACTACACTGCCCGTAACTGACCTACATGTGTTAACTCACCACACTGTCATGTGTCTATGAGGTAGGGACTACAATTATGTCTCACATTAAAATTGAGACAATCAGGGGTGCCTGGGTGGCTCAGTGGTCAAGCCTCTGCCATTGGCTCAGATCATGATCCCAGGGTCCTGGGATCGAGCCCCACATCGGGCTCTCTGCTCAGCAGGGAGCCTGCTTCCTCCTCTCTCTCTCTCTCTCTCTCTGCTTGCTTCTCTGCCTACTTGTGATCTCTGTCAATTAAATAAATAAAATCTTTAAAAAATAAAATAAATTTGAGACAATCAAGTTTTAATAAACTTTCAAAGAACACAGAGTTTGCTCTTTTCACCACCACTCTTTTTAAGGATTTTATTTATTTGAGAGAGAAAGCACACAATGGGGGGGGGCAAGGGAGAGGGAGAAGTAAACTCCCCACTGAGCAAGGAGCCTGAAAGGAGCTCAACCCCAAGACTCCAAGATCATGACCTCAGCCCAAAGCAGACACTTAACCCACTAAGCCACCTAGGGGGCCCTCACCACCACTCTTATTGTTATTAATAATGTCAGGTATTGTCTACTCCTCATCTGATGTTTATCAGACATTTTTTAATGAATAGTGTTTATTATTTTTAATCTGTTCACTGTGACTACTGAGCATGATGTGCTTATGTATCTATTATTGTTTTTAACGGTAATTTTAAAAAAAGGTAAGAATCATAATAATAGGTATACTACTTAACACTTATGTGTCAAGAACTATACGAAGTACTTTTACTGTCTGATAACAGCTTCAAAACAATTGAATGAAGTCATGGTATTATTATCCCCATTTTTACAGATGAGGTTTAGAAACTTGCAGTACCTTGCCAAGATTATTGAGTATAAGAGGCAGTTATCAATGCATGTGTCAGGCTCTGACATCCATGACCTCAACTCTGTGTCATATAGATATATAGATATAGATGAAATCTGAGACATCTTTAATAATTGATCTCTCTGTAACACGCCAGAAAGTGAACTCATACAAACTTTAACTTTATCCTAACAGTAGACTATTTAAATATGTTTATCTACCTTCATATCTCAAACCATAATTATGATGTGCTTTTTGCATACTTAAGTCATAAGCCTCATCATAACCATGTAACCTTAAAATAATTTGGAAACATTTGAAATGCAAAAGGATTAAGTGCTTTATGGCACCTAACTGGAAGCACTGTTCTCATCCTAAAAAGCTCCTTAGATATTTTTGTCTCAGAAAACTAGGATTCATGTAATTACCATAATAGTTTTGATAATTCTGACTCTCATCAAAATAATTTTTTGGTTTTTTTCCAGAAAACAAAATCTTGCATTTAATTATGTTTTATATTATTTAATTGTTTTCTGTAATTTTCATATATCTCTTCTAGATGAACCTTTCTGCTTTTGACAGTTCATTAGCAGCATCTAAAAGTTCTACAATCATAATGGCAGTTAGAATTACCAACAAGGAGGATTCAGGGTGCAGCCAGTCAACATACATTGAATATTGATACAACAAAGCCACCTCTCTGTGTTTTGCACTTAATTGGAGCTCAATAAATAAGGACTGCTTCATTGATCTGCTAAGTTAAATCAGTAGGAGGAGAGATGTGTACAGGATATTCAAGCAACTTATGGATGAAGAGCAAAGTAGGGTACCTACAAACAGAGATTAGAAGCAAAATGTTTTTAAAGATACCCTGAAGCCTAACTTCAAACACTGTCATGGTTATAGACCACTGGGAAACCCTTAACAGCAGATGGTTCGAGCTAATGCCCAACTGAAATGAAATGGCTGCTTTCACAAAAATACCAGCCAACCACCAAGAGGAGGAGATGAGTTTTCAACCGTAAGACAGTCTGTATGTATATATGGTAGAGAAAGAGCTGTAACATATAGAATATTTTCAGCTCAAATGTTTTAAAAAACAGGCAGATTCCCTCAATATCTCTCCTCTTTCTGTAACTGCATTCACTTATTTATATGAATGTCTTACCATTCAAATCATCAATAACATCACAGAGAGCACAAACACATAATAGTTTTAATGACATTAGAAGACAAAAAGTTGAAAAGTTTCTTCTTATTCCAGAATTCTATGTTAGATAAATAGGCTCATGGTTCTTCTCAGAGAGAGAGAGAGAGAGAGCGTTATCTCCTTTGAATGGCTATATTAAGTATGCACATTTTTATATTAAACCATTTTGTTCACAGTTGTTGACTGTCCATTATTCACAATAATTGATATCTAGAATGAAGCATATTCACGTGGTCCTTATCACTGCAGTTCTTAATTTTTTCTATGGGGTTCTCATCTATCTGGATTTCAAATAAAAATAATTTAATGTCATAAAACTGGCCCTGAGGCAAAATAATTAAGTAGAAGCTCTCAGCAGAATTTCTCTCATCTTTCAGTTCCTTTCCCATTTTTCCTGTCAATGCCTTTTTCATGTTAGAAAGTCTTATCTCCGGGGCGCCTGGGTGGCTCAGTGGGTTAAGTGCTGCCTTCGGCTCAGGTCATGATCTCAGGGTCCTGGGATCAAGTCCCACATCGGGCTCTCTGCTCAGCAGGAAGCCTGCTTCCCTCTCTCTCTCTCTCTCTCTCTGCCTGCCTCTCCGTCTACTTGTGATCTCTCTCTGTCAAATAAGTAAATAAAATCTTTAAAAAAAAAGAAAAAAGGAAAGTCTATCTCCAGTGAGCTCATGTTCTCTCTACCCTCTGATTACCAAAGCTTTTCCTAGCTGTTAAATAAACCAGATGAGAAGATCTCCCCTACCCTACCCATATGGGTGGCACCATGACAGGAGTGCAGTCAGGAAAACTGAATGCAGCAGGACAGAAGATAGGGTCCATGGAGCAAGAACAAGACCATTGTTTTAGAACCAAGCAGAGAATGGTGTCTGGCTCCTGGTACAGATGCACTACGAAGGCTGCAGATGCTTGCAAGGCATCATTAGGGACCACACTGGAATAGAGCTGATAAAGTAATTGACACCAATGTATGGTCAAGTTATAATAACTGCATGTTTTCTTCCTCCAAGGGTTGTATAGAGTTCAAAAGGGACAAAGTAGTTGGGATTGAAGTTGGGGGATTTATTTGATACCCTTTTGTTTTCCATGAGGAAAGATCTTATCTAAATACTCCTGACTTAGTGTTTCTCCCCTATTCCTCTGTATGGGGATAGAATGTGACACTTGGTGGACTGGTTGAACTAATCCATCACAAACCCTAAACAAAAGGGATTTCATACACCTGTCCTCTTATCCCTAGGTGAGTAGGCAATGGTGTCTATTCTCGAAGGCCTGGAATAGGAAAACTGGGAGTAGTAGCAGATCGATCTAGCACACACTGGGCTGCAATTACATCTATAAGACCTAATCTGTTCTCTATCTCTCTAACTCCGTCTGTTTCTCAACCGCCTCTAAAGACAGAGAAGAGAGATGTCACTTATGAGAACTGATAATAATTTTTAATATCTAACTAGAATTTGAGTCATCCGTGATGGGAAGACAAGAACTATTCTGACATTCTTCAAATCATATTCCCTAGGCGGCAACAAAATTAAATGCCCAGAAATCAACTCTGAATGTCAATATACAGATCTTCTTTGACTTACTATGGGGTTATGTCCTGATAAATGCATTGTAATTTGAAACTATTATAAGTCAAATATGCATTTAATACATCTGATCTACTGAACCTCATAACTTAACTTAGCCTACCTTAAACATACTCAGAACACTTGTATTAGCCTACAGTTGGGCTAAAATCATCTAACACAAGACCTATTTTAAATTAAGTTCTGAATATCTCATGTAATTCATTGAGTACTGTACTGAAAGTGAAAAACAGAATGGCTATATGGGTACAGAATGGTTAGAATTTTATTGATTGTTGACCTTCATGATCATGGGGGCTGACTTGCACCTGTAGCTTCTGCTGAGAAAGCATTATGAGAAAGCATCGCACTGCTTATCACTAACCCAGGAAGAAATTAAAATTCCAAATTCTGAAGTATGGTTCCTATTGAGTGCATATCACTTTCTCACTATTATAAGTAAGGAAAAAAAAATCAAAAGTCAAACCATTGTAGGTAGGGGACCATCTCTATTTTCATACCTGTTACCTCATTTATTTGTCTAAATTGTGGTATTTTTGGTACAAATTAGAGGTGCCTTTATGTTTTTCATACTTAGAGTATAATTCTGTGTCATCTCTTAGTATCCAAATCACCATTTTGAATACTAAGGTCTCATGACTTTATTTACTGAAACTCCCAATTATTTGCCCATTTTACTTTCCCAGTTGATTTATTATGTGTGCCACACAAATTTTTCCTTTTCCTATTATGTTATCTAAATATCAGTTGTGGTTTTCTTCCCAGTTTAAGAGCCAGATAATATTTTACCTTCCATGAGCTACAGACAGTACAATGCCTTTGTTAAGATAACTGACAATTTGTGGGATTCATAAATCCCTGGTCACTTTTGGTTCCCTTTCCTCGTCTCTGACTTGTCTTTTGCTGGAGTTTTGTGCTCTACTCTGTCTTTTATTCTCCTTTATCTCAATCCCACTATGGACTCAAACTTGGAACACTATTCTTTTATTATGTTTCCATAAAAACAGGTCAAAGAAAGCGTTCATTTGCCTAGCATGAAATGAAAAATAATAGCTAAAATTCACTACTAAATAATGCTATACTTTAAAGTTCACTTTGTCATTATTCTATGTCACTCGACCATCTTCTCTTATTTTACTTCTCCCATTGCTCTTCTTTCTGTCCTCTGCTCTGACGGGATATGAAAAAATAAGGATAAAAGAGAGTAAATATTTCTTATAGCTCCATTGCTCAATCTCCAGTCTAGACTCCACAAACTCAGCAACTCAGCAGAAGCTTTGAAAGTACCACCTATGAGTAGGGTGGGCAGAATTCAGTGTACCACATGATGAAGGTTTCATTCTTCTGCTCACATTTCCAATACTTACTTTATTAGAATTTCATGATAACAAATCTTCACTGTTCGACTCACTGAGTGAGTCTCTTTGTCAAAGATAATGTTTGTATTTCACACCTTCATAGTTCCCAGCACTATGTGTAAGGTGCATAATGTTTTCTTAGGACAATAAGAGAAATGCTACTTGACTAAGGAGTTGCTCAGCCTTAAGTCCAGATCAGACTAAGGAATAAATAGACCAAGTACTTAAGCTCTCCAATGCCTTCTACTTTCATAGGCAGTTAGCTTTATCTGAATTTTCAGGTGATTCCACTCTTTTCTGTCTTTGGTTTTTTTTCAACTGTTACTTCAGCTTGGGAGTTGGTCCCTGATTTCCATGGTCCTTAGTTTGAAGCATTAGCCCTACAGAGATCAACCTCTGTTCAGTCCCTTAGGAGGAAGGGACAAAACTTTCCCTCTAAGTACTAAGAGAAAATGAAACATTTGTGAAAAAAAAAAAAATCTGCCTCATTTAATTGTTCTTTCAACTTTGTTGCTATTTATTACCAAACTAAAAACATGCCCATGACACAAAGAAAGACAGAAAGAAGTGATAGATATTGCAGGCAGAGTCTAAAAATTTTCATAGGCAGCACCAAAAAAAAAAAAAAATTCCCTTAAATTAGGAACAAGTAAAATCATCTATGCCACTGGAAATTTTATATTCTTGGCTAGTCCTAGTATCGGAAAAAACAAACTCCTAAGTATATTTTACTTCTAGACCATCTGCTTAATTTCTTAATTCATATGCAGTATAATCTTGAAATATTAAAATCTAAGTTCACCAAAACAATTTAAAATATCATTTGCTTTTTTCTTTATTTCTCTGCAATCAGGGATTATTTATTTATTAAATATTTATTAAGGACATGGTATATACAAAGCACTTTGCAAAGTGCTAAAATGTAAACATGAGTAGTCTTTTGCAGAAAATAACAATGATGATAATAATAACTATGAAAGTTGTCAATCTTTTTCCTAGGAATAGTATTTTATACTTCTGCTTCAATGCAAAAAAGACAAATTTTTGCAATAACTTAAATTAATACTGCCAAGCAACTAATGTCAAAATTTAGAAAGGACTATTTTTTTTTTTTTATTTTAAAACGTGTATCTGGTTAAAGAAATCCTTCTACAATCCATGGAACATCATAATTTCCTAAGTGAAACAGATGAGCTGAGGGAGAGTACAAAAATATTTCTTACTTGTCTCTTCATCTTTCCATGACCATGAAACCCAAGCCCTGAACTAACCATAAAACTTGTCATTTATTCTCTATATCTAAGAAGAGCAGTTAGAAGACCTACAGGAAAGACATACCCTTTGAAGTAGCTCCATATACAAGAAGAAAATTCCTGAACCAAATTTCTAATTTTGCAAAATGTACCTACTATACATCAGAGAGAAAATCATGAGAAAGGAACTTGCTCAGTTGGAAAGGCAATAATATTAAAAGAAAATGGAAGACAAATAAATTTTTTAAAAATTACAATGAGGTTTAAAAATATAATAAAAAGGCATAAACCACCTATACTGGAGGAAAAAAATAACAATAGAACTGGTATTGAAAAAAATAAAATCCCTGACAAGGAACCATATTACAAGCCATACTCTGACTGCAAATTGATATTCATATCAGATTAATAGTTTTTTAAAAGACTAGGCAGTTAGAAAATTTTTCATATTCTTTGGTAAAAAGAAAACAAAACCAAAATTATAGATATTTGGAAATTAGTAACAATAGAAGATTATATACCAAATCTTAAGGTTATAGCCAAAGCTAGTGCTGTATGCTTTATAATTAAAGAAAAAAAGAATAAAAATAATTGAACTGGGCATTCAATTCAATATGTTAAAAAAAGAATGATGTAATAATAATAAGAAAATTAGAGGAAGATTATTGATTAAAGACTAGAAATTAACACATTAAGAAACATGTCTCCAGAACTAATTAGTTGAACACGCCAATAAAACAGAGTGATGGTGTTCATAATTGTGGAAGAGGGGAAGGATAGGAGGGAGGGAGGGAGACAGGAAGAAAGGAAAGAAACTTTTTTGGAATGAGAAAATTGGAAAAGGTATACCATTCATCATGAAATGTAAATGTTTGAGGATAGTTAATATAAAATTTTTGAAAGTAAAAATAATGTAAGAAGACTTATCATATGATATATTAAAACCTGAATAAATAAATGGGTGAGTAAGTAGATAAATAAATAAATAAATAGACACAAACAAATGTATAAAATAATTCCTCATGCCAGTGAAGAAAATAATTCCTCATGCCAGTGAATTTAAAGAACCAGAGGTTATTGAGAACACTGAAAAATGTAGTGGCACCTGACACCTGTCAGAATGGCTAAAATCAGCAATACAAAAAACAACAGATGTTGGGAAAGATGTGGAGAAAAAGGAATACTTGTGCACTGTTGGTGGAAATGCAAACTGGTGTAGCCACTCTGGAAAATAGTATGGAGATTCCTCAAAAGTTAAAATTAGAACTACCCTACAATCCAACAATCACACTAGTAGGTATTTACTGAAAGAATACAAAAATACTAAGTCAAAGGACTCAGCAATGTTTAATAGCAGCATTAGCTACATTGGCCAAATTATGGAAACAGCCCAAGTATCCATTGACCAATGAATGGACAAGGAAGATGTGGTATTTATATAGAATGGAATAGCATTCAACCATAAAAAAGAATGAAATCTTGGCATCTACAATGCAATGGTTGGAGCCGGAAAGTATTATGCTAAGCAAAATAAGTCAGAGAAAGACAAATATTATATGATTTCACTCATCTGTGGAATTTAACAATCAAAACAAATGAACAAAGGGAAAAAAAGAGAGAGAGAAACAAATCAAGAAACAGACTTAAATACAGAGAACAAACTGTTGTTACCAGAGGGGAGATAGGTGAGGGGATGGGTTAAACAGGTGATGGGGATTAAAGAGGGCACTTGTGATGAGCACCAGGTGATGTATGGGATTGTTGAATCACTGTATTTTACTCCTGGAACTAATATAACACTGTGTGTTAACTAACTGGAATTAAAATAAAAACTTAAAAAGAAAAAAAAACATGGTAGATTCTCATATCACACTTTATTCTAAAATGAATTCAAAATGGATTAAATATCTAAATAACAAAAAGAAACCATAAATATATTAGAATGAGAAGTTACTTTTAATTAGCTATTTCAAAGGATAAAACAGAGTTTGATAGTTTGACTATATAAAAACTAAAAATATGTTAAAGGAAAAATTATCATTAATAAATTGAAAAGACAAAAACCAAACTTTGAAAGAAAATCCACAACCTACACAGCAATAAAATATTCAGGATCTTCAATATAAATAGGACTTCCACAAATCAGTATTCAAATGAATATTCCACTAGAGTATTGAATGAATAATGCACTAGAAAAATGGGCTAGGTGTACCTGGGTGGCTTAGTTGGTTAAACAGCTGCCTTCTGCTCGGGTCATGATCCCACAGTCCTGGGACTGAGCCCCACATAAGTCTCCCTGCTCAGCAGGGAGCCTGCTTCTCCTCTTCCTCACCCTGCTGCTCTGCCTACTTGTGCTCTCTCTCACACACTCTCTCTCTATATCAAATAAATGAATAAAATCTTTAGGGGAAAAAAAAAAGAAAAATGGGTTAATTCCATGAATATGCTATTTACATAAGAAACACAAATGGCCAATAAACACATTTTTAAAAACTCTGAAGAAATTCTGACTAAAACACCAATAAAGGAAGTTCTGGAACTGATGAGTAAAAAATAAATGATAATATACATTGCTGGTAAGCAATTCTCAGAAAGACAGATGTCAAAAAGTAGTAACTTTCAGGAAGATAATTTATTCATATGAATAACATTAAATGAGATTTTTCTTGATTTCTGAAGAATTGAGGTCTGGGGCACAAAATCAAGGGCAATAAATATCAAAAAGCATTGGTGGGTCAGGTACTTTTTTGGTACTTATTGAGAAGTAAACAAATAATTATCTTTCATACAAGCCTCACTTTCTTCCTATTGATAAACACAGCACACCAGGAAAGTATTGAGTATTTAATATAAGAGAGAGATATACCTAGCTCTTCCCCTAAAGCCAAATCATGAATCTCCGAGAGAATCAATTAAGGAGACTGGCATCTCATTCATTAGCTGGGGATCTAGTCATACAGCATATTGAGTGAGCTGCGTATAGGAATATTTGAATGGAAGTGGAAACAAAAGTGGAGAGACATCTAGCATAGCATAGAAGAGGAATAGAGTGGTGTAATCCGTACTCCAACCAGTTTTGTCTTAGAGAAAGTGGACATTACAGAAAGCAACAAAATGAAACATCGTTTTGTCTGAAAGTCTTGAAGGGACACAATCAAGCAAGGGAAACCCGGAAGCAAAAGGCTGTGTTGACAACCAGAGGGAAGACCTGAGGTGTGTTTGATAGCGTTATCAATGGAGCCGACTTCACATGTCAAAGAACTGAGCACTGAGGAGATCCCTTTCTAGAATCACACAAACACCACAAGAGAGACAGCCAATGGAATGCCTGTCACACGAGAAGTAACAACCAGGAGATCCAAGAAATTACCTCAACAGAAATTTTTAAGTAAAAAACACTTTCTCTCTCTCTTTTTTGCTTTTTATCATTACCTCCCCATTCTACTAGCTGAAGAAGAAAGAACCATAAGAGGGAAAACAGGGGTGGAATAGATGTCTTAGGAGAAGACTGTTTCATCTCTATTCCAAGTTCCCCAAGCCTACCTAGCCTGGGGGGTAACTAGGAGGAGAGGAGATGTGCAATAAATTGGATATGCAATTAGACTTTTAAACTGGCCTTGAATTGACTAGACTTTCTTATATATACTTGAGTCTAACAAGAAAGCTGAGGGAACTGTCCAAGATGCCCCAAAGAATGAAAAAAGGAAATCTGAGAGCACAGAGCAAGGTAATTTGACCATACCTAGTTTAGACTGTTCAATAGACCAGTTATATGTTCCCCAGTTTCTAAAATAATGTATTCTCCTCCACCCAGAAATGACAATTCTGGAATTTATCTGTGGTGATACAAAGATCATATTGTCAAATCAAACTACGTAAATCTTAGATTTTACCCAATATCAAACTTCATCAATGATTTAAATGATACAGGAGAAAAATTTCTCCTTGGAGGACTCTGAGACCTCAGATACAGCTTCCAATAAAAAAAAAAAAAGACTTCTTCTCCTACAACAGGACATTGTTTGGCTCCAGGTTAACAGATAAAGCATTTGAGCAATGTGTGCATACACATCACTCACACGGAGGAAGCCATTGGGGCTATCTTACATTAATTACAGCTTATGGAACCTTCCTCAGCTAGCCAACCGCCATAAATTTATAAGTTGCAGGATTATTCACAATAAGCAGCTTTAACAGAATAGTTTTGTTTTTTGGTTTTTTGGGTTTTTTCCCTGCTAAAAATCTTTTCATTGACAAGAAGTTGCCATTATCCTTCTGCTAGTAAATATCATGAGTGAGTTTATCAGGTCATTTGTTTGTTTACCAGAGGTCATTAGCATGTTTGCCAGGGGGTGATTAGCATGTTTGCAAGAAGCTTTAAAGCAGTCGTTCTTTGTGCCTGGACATCTCCCGAAGAAAGTAAATTGGTACAGGACTGCTGCAAATTCTTTTCTTTCAAGCCCTAGTGAAATAATTGGGTAAAAAGATACTTTTTTAGGTACAAGCATGTTGAATTCAAATAACTTTAAACAACCTAAATGTATGACAAATTAATATTTTAAATAAATTGTCATACATTCATATTATGAAATAGTCTATACTCATTATGAATGATAATAGGCAGATATCTATGTTTTGTCATGAAATTATATTTATGAGAAATAGTAAACATACAGGTTACAGAGAAACACACAGTATATGATACAGCCTGACATGAATTTCATGACACATACACACACACATAGAAAAAATTGGAATGCTTCAGAATATATATATATTAGCAAGATCCATGAATATCGCTTCTCTTGTCAAATAGATTTATTCTACCATTGAGTTTTTTTAGCAGTTTATCCAACTCATGAAGACACATAACACTAAGAATAGTCTAATCTCCTTATATATATGTTACAAAAGAAATTTTCTTAACCTGGTAATTTATTGCAAAAAAAATCTGGAAATCATTATAACCCTTCTCACTTGCCCATTAGATATGGCTTCTCCACTGTTTCTCTGTTTATGCATATATAACAACATGTCACAGCTATGCGTGTTCTCGTTTGTCTCTGCTACTAAGTTGTGAAATTCCCTCAGGCAGGAGCTCTCACTACTCTCTTTCTATCCCTGTTATAACACCTTGCATGCAGAACCTATTATCAATAGGGTTCTTTTTCCAATCTGGACAGGAAGAAAAAAGAGAAAGGAATAAGGTCCTGCAGGGCATGGTACTAGGTTATAGGAAGTAAAAACAAAGATACTGTGGTTATTTGCATTCTTAAGAATTTGGCTTGGAAAAATAAGACCACAGCTTGTTTGCAAACTGCAGGCCAGAGTTTCTGTAGGAGCAGAGTAACTTTTACCAGATTCTACTCCCATCCCTTTCCAACTTTGCTCCACCTACTATAGGGTGGGAGGATTGCATCCCTTGGAGTTTGTTCTCCAAATAGCAGAAAATCCAACAAACAGTAGTTTAAACCAATACAGATTCATTACTCTTATATTATTCGAAGTCTGGAGATTAATAGTGGCTGGCACTGGTTCTTCTTTTCAACAAGAAACCAAAAGCTTCCTATTTTTCTGCTCTTTCATCATTAGCCTATTGGTTCAGAGACTCATAATTGCAAGATGACTGTGAAACTTCAGATACTACATCTGCATTTCAGGGAGGAGGCAGTGAAAGGACCAGAGGTAAAGCGGCATGCCTGGTAAATATGTCATATTTTATCAGGAATTGAAAACCATTCTAGTGAGCTCCACCTAGCTGACAGCCACTCATAATTCATTGGCTAGAAAAAGAGTCATAAAGCCATTACTAATGGAAAGAAGCTAGAAGGAAGAGTATTGTATTGACCAGAAAACATGGCAGCCACATTTGTTAAGCTACTTATTTATTTATTACCTGGGAAATTTCTTGAAGGACAGATATTTGTGAGCAGTGTTTCCATGTTAAGAAGTCACAAACCTAAGTGCTGTGAAGTGTGTAAACCTGGCAATTCACAGACCTGTACCCCTGGGGCTAACAATACATTACATTTTAATTAAAAAATTTAAAAATTTGGGGGGAGTCAAGATGGCGGAGAAGTAGCAGGCTGAGACTACTTCAGGTAGCGGGAGATCAGCTAGATAGCTTATCTAAAGATTGCAAACACCTACAAATCCAACGGGAGATCGAAGAGAAGAAGAACAGCAACTCTAGAAACAAAAAATCAACCACTTTCGGAAAGGTAGGACTGGCGGAGAAGTGAATCCAAAGCGACGGGAAGATAGACCGTGGGGGGAGGGGCAGGCTCCCGGCGGGCAGCGGAGCAACGGAGCACAAAATCGGGACTTTTAAAAGTCTGTTCCGCTGAGGGACATCGCTCCAGAGGCTTAACCGGGGTGAAGCCCACGCAGGGTCAGCGTGGCCTCAGGTCCCGCAGGGTCACAGAAGGATCGGGGGTGTCTGAGTGTCGCAGAGCTTACAGGTATTACAACAGGGAAGCCGGCTACAGAGACAGAGCCGAGGAGTGAGCTCTAAGCTCGGGGTTACTTTGAACCGGTCGCAGGCTCGGTCAGCTCGGAGCGCGGCCGGAGGCAGGGTGACGGGAGTAAATTGGCGCTGTTCTCTGAGGGCGCACTGAGGAGTGGGGCCCCGGGCTCTCGGCTCCTCTGGGCAGGAGACCGGGAGGCCGCCATCTTCATTCCCGCCCTCCGGAACTCTACGGAAAGCGCTCAGGGAACAAAAGCTCCCGAAAGCAAACCCGAGCGGATGACTCAGCCCGGCCCCTGGTAAGGGCGGTGCAACTCCAACCGGGGCAAAGACACTTGAGAATCACTACAACAGGCCCCTCCCCCAGAAGATCAACAAGAAACCCAGCCAGGACCAAGTTCACCTACCAAGGAGTACAGTTTCAATACCAAGGAGAGCAGCGTAATTCCAAAGGAGGAGAAAGCAAAGCACGGAACTCATGGCTTTCTCCCCATGATTCTTTAGCCTTGCAGTTAATTTAATTTTTTTTCTTTTTCAATTTATTTTTCTTCTTCTGCTAAATTTTTTTAACTTTTACCCTTTTCTTTTTTAACGTTTTTTAACTAGTTTATCTAATATATATATATATTTTTTTTTCCTTTTTATATTTTTTTCTTTATTGTTTTTCTTTTTTTAATTGTTTCTTTCTTTTTTTTTTCTTTTTTTTTTTTCTTCTTTCTGAACCTCTTTTTATCCCCTTTCTCCCCCTCACGATTTGGGATCTCTTCTGATTTGGTGAAAGCATATTTTCCTGGGGTTGTTGCCACCCTTTTAGTATTTCACTTGCTCCTTCATATACTCTTATCTGGACAAATAGCAAGGCAGAAAAATTCACCACAAAAAAAAGAAAAAGAGGCAGTACCAAAGGCTAGGGACCTAATCAATACAGACATTGGTAATATGTCAGATCTAGAGTTCAGAATGACGATTCTCAAGGTTCTAGCCGGGCTCGAAAAAGGCATGGAAGATATTAGACAAACCCTCTCCGGAGAGATAAAAGCCCTTTCTGGAGAAATAAAAGAACTAAAATCTAACCAAGTTGAAATCAAAAAAGCTATCAATGAGGTGCAATCAAAAATGGAGGCTCTGACTGCTAGGATAAAGGAGGCAGAAGAAAGAATTAGCGATATAGAAGACCAAATGACAGAGAATAAAGAAGCTGAGCAAAAGAGGGACAAACAGCTACTGGACCATGAGGGGAGAATTCGAGAGATAAGTGACACCATAAGACGAAACAACATTAGAATAATTGGGATTCCAGAAGAAGAGGAAACAGAGAGGGGAGCAGAAGGTATATTGGAGAGAATTATTGGAGAGAATTTCCCCAATATGGCAAAGGGAACAAGCATCAAAATCCAGGAGGTTCAGAGAACCCCCCTCAAAATCAATAAGAATAGGTCCACACCCCGTCACCTAATAGTAAAATTTACAAGTCTTAGTGACAAAGAGAAGATCCTGAAAGCAGCCCGGGAAAAGAAGTCTGTAACATACAATGGTAAAAATATTAGATAGGCAGCAGACTTATCCACAGAGACCTGGCAGGCCAGAAAGAGCTGGCATGATATATTCAGAGCACTAAACGAGAAAAACATGCAGCCAAGAATACTATATCCAGCTAGGCTATCATTGAAAATAGAAGGAGAGATTAAAAGCTTCCAGGACAAACAAAAACTGAAAGAATTTGCAAATACCAAACCAGCTCTACAGGAAATATTGAAAGGGGTCCTCTAAGCAAAGAGAGACCCTAAAAGTAGTAGATCAGAAAGAAACAGAGACAATATACAATAACAGTCACCTTACGGGCAATACAATGGCACTAAATTCATATCTCTCAATAGTTACCCTGAATGTAAATGGGCTAAATGCCTCAATCAAAAGACACAGGGTATCAGAATGGATAAAAAAACAAAACCCATCTATATGTTGCCTACAAGAAACTCATCTTAAACCCAAAGACACCTCCAGATTTAAAGTGAGGGGGTGGAAAAGAATTTACCATGCTAATGGATATCAGAAAAAAGCAGGAGTGGCAATCCTTATATCAGATCAATTAGATTTTAAGCCAAAGGCTATAATAAGAGATGAGGAAGGACACTATATCATACTCAAAGGAACTGTCCAACAAGAAGACCTAACAATTTTAAATATCTATGCCCCTACCATGGGAGCAGCCAACTATATAAACCAATTAATAACAAAATCAAAGAAACACATCGACAATAATACAATAATCGTAGGGGATTTTAACACTCCTCTCACTGAAATGGACAGATCATCCAAGCAAAAGATCAACAAGGAAATAAAGGCCTTAAATGACACACTGGACCAGATGGACATCACAGATATATTCAGAACATTTCATCCTAAACCAACAGAATACACATTCTTCTCTAGTGCACATGGAACATTCTCCAGAATAGATCATATTCTCGGTCCTAAATCAGGTCTCAACCATTATCAAAAGATTGGAATCATTCCCTGCATATTTTCAGACCACAATGCTCTGAAGCTAGAACTCAATCACAAGAGGAAATTTGGAAAGAACCCAAATACATGGAGACTAAACAGCATCCTTCTAAAGAATGAATGGGTCAACCAGGAAATTAAAGAAGAGTTGAAAAAATTCATGGAAACAAATGATAATGAAAACACAACGGTTCAAAATCTGTGGGACACAACAAAGGCAGTCCTGAGAGGAAAATATATAGCGGTACAAGCCTTTCTCAAGAAACAAGAAAGGTCTCAGGTACACAACCTAACCCTACACCTAAAAGAGCTAGAGAAAGAACAAGAAAGAAACCCTAAACCCAGCAGGAGAAGAGAAATCATAAAGATCAGAGCAGAAATCAATGAAATAGAAACCAAAAAAACAATAGAACAAATCAACGAAACTAGGAGCTGGTTCTTTGAAAGAATTAATAAGATCGATAAACCCCTGGCTAGACTTATCAAAAAGAAAAGAGAAAGGACCCAAATAAATAAAATCATGAATGAAAGAGGAGAGATCACAACGAACACCAAAGAAATACAGACAATTATAAGAACATACTCTGAGCAACTCTACGCCAACCAATTGGACAATCTGGAAGAAATGGATGCATTCCTAGAGACATATAAACTACCACAACTGAACCAGGAAGAAATAGAAAGCCTGAACAGACCCATAACCAGTAAGGAGATTGAAACAGTTATCAAAAATCTCCAAACAAACAAAAGCCCAGGGTCAGATGGCTTCCCGGGGGAATTCTACCAAACATTTAAAGAAGAACTAATTCCTATTCTCCTGAAACTGTTCCAAAAAATAGAAATGGAAGGAAAACTTCCAAACTCATTTTATGAGGCCAGCATCACCTTGATCCCCAAACCAGACAAGGATCCCATCAAAAAAGAGAACTACAGGCCAATATCCTTGATGAACACAGATGCAAAAATTCTCGCCAAAATACTAGCCAATAGGATTCAACAGTACATTAAAAGGATTATTCACCACGACCAAGTGGGATTTATTCCAGGGCTGCAAGGTTGGTTCAACATCCGCAAATCAATCAATGTGATACAACACATTAATAAAAGAAAGAACAAGAACCATATGATACTCTCCATAGATGCTGAAAAAGCATTTGACAAAGTACAGCATCCCTTCCTGATCAAAACTCTTCAAAGTGTAGAGATAGAGGGCACATACCTCAATATTATCAAAGCCATCTATAAAAAACCCACCGCAAATACCATTCTCAATGGAGAAAAACTGAAAGCTTTTCCGCTAAGGTCAGGAACACAGCAGGGATGTCCGTTATCACCACTGCTATTCAACATAGTACTAGAAGTCCTAGCCTCAGCAATCAGACAACAAAAGGAAATTAAAGGCATCCAAATTGGCAAAGAAGAAGTCAAACTATCACTCTTCGCAGAGGACATGATACTATATGTGGAAAACCCAAAAGACTCCACTCCAAAACTGCTAGAACTTGTACAGGAATTCAGTAAAGTGTCAGGATATAAAATCAATGCCCAGAAATCAGTTGCATTTCTCTACACCAACAACAAGACAGAAGAAAGAGAAATTAAGGAGTCCATCCCATTTACAATTGCACCCAAAACTATAAGATACCTAGGAATAAACCTAACCAAAGAGACTAAGAATCTATACACAGAAAACTATAAAGTACTCATGAAAGAAATTGAGGAAGACACAAAGAAATGGGAAAATGTTCCATGCTCCTGGATTGGAAGAATAAATATTGTGAAAATGTCTATGCTACCTAAAGCAATCTACACATTTAATGCAATTCCTATCAAAGTACCATCCATTTTTTTCAAAGAAATGGAACAAATAATCCTAAAATTTATATGGAACCAGAAAAGACCTCGAATAGCCAAAGCAATATTGAAAAAGAAAGCCAAAGTTGGTGGCATCACAATTCCGGACTTCAAGCTCTATTACAAAGCTGTCATCATCAAGACAGCATGGTACTGGCACAAAAACAGACACATAGATCAATGGAACAGAATAGAGAGCCCAGAAATAGACCCTCAACTCTATGGTCAACTCATCTTCGACAAAGCAGGAAAGAATATCCAATGGAAAAAAGACAGCCTCTTCAACAAATGGTGTTTGGAAAATTGGACAGCCACGTGCAGAAAAATGAAATTGGATCATTTCCTTACACCACACACGAAAATAAACTCAAAATGGATGAAGGATCTCAATGTGAGAAAGGAATCCATCAAAATCCTTGAGGAGAACACAGGCAGCAACCTCTTCAACCTCAGCTGCAGCAACATCTTCCTAGGAACATGCCAAAGGCAAGGGAAGCGAGGGCAAAAATGAACTATTGGGATTTTATCAAGATCAAAAGCTTTTGCACGGCAAAGGAAACAATCAACAAAACCAAAAGACAACTGACAGAATGGGAGAAGATATTTGCAAATGACATATCAGATAAAGGGCTAGTGTCCAAAATCTATAAAGAACTTAGCAAACTCAACACCCAAAGAACAAATAATCCAATCAAGAAATGGGCAGAGGACATGAACAGACATTTCTGCAAAGAAGACATCCAGATGGCCAACAGACGCATGAAAAAGTGCTCCACATCACTCGGCATCAGGGAAATACAAATCAAAACCACAATGAGATATCACCTCACACCAGTCAGAATGGCTAAAATGAACAAGTCAGGAAATGACAGATGCTGGCGAGGATGCGGAGAAAGGGGAACCCTCCTACACTGTTGGTGGGAATGCAAGCTGGTGCAACCACTCTGGAAAACAGCATGGAGGTTCCTCAAAATGTTGAAATAGAACTACCCTATGACCCAGCAATTGCACTGCTGGGTATTTACCCTAAAGATACAAACGTAGTGATCCGAAGGGGCACGTGAACCCGAATGTTTATAGCAGCAATGTCTACAATAGCCAAACTATGGAAATTTCCTAGATGTCCATCAACAGACGAATGGATAAAGAAGAGGTGGTATATATACACAATGGAATACTATGCAGCCATCAAAAGAAATGAAATCTTGCCATTTGCAACGATGTGGATGGAACTAGAGGGTATCATGCTTAGCGAAATAAGTCAATCGGAGAAAGACAACTATCATATGATCTCCCTGATATGAGGGAGAGGAGATGCAACATGGGGGGTTAAGGGGGTAGGAGAAGAGTAAATGAAACAAGATGGGATTGGGAGGGAGACAAACCATAAATGACTCTTAATCTCACAAAACAAACTGAGGGTTAATGGGGGGAGGGGGGTGGGGGGGGTGGGATTATGGACATTGGGGAGTGTATGTGCTATGGTGAGTGCTGTGAAGTGTGTAAATAAACCTGGCGATTCACAGACCTGTACCCCTGGGGATAAAAATATATTATATGTTTATAAAAATTAAATTTAAAAAAAAAATTTAAAAATTTAAAAAAAAGAAATCACAAACCTATATTAAGCTTTTTCTCTTTAAATTATTGACTCCTCCATTCATGTGATAATCAAACTTGTCCAAAACCAGCCTCCTCTAGTTATGCCCAGCCATGCCTTTTTTTTTCCTACTCCTTTATTTTATGCAGTTATGTGGATGAGCCAACTTAAGATCTGCCCATTAACAGGTCCTACCAGTTGTTCTATTTTCACCTTGTTTTTTCCATATAGATAGTCGAAGAAGACTAGTTTTAACAATCCCATTAAAGAGGCTGGGTGATGCTAGGACAACTTACCTAACCTTAAGCATAGTTCTTTGTGCCCAGATTTTACCAACATTTTCACTGGGGACAATATGTACTAAGTCATTTATATAGAGAGTAGTATTTCCATTTTCATTTTTATGATTTTTGGGAAACCCTGTAAGCAGCCAGGGGAAGTAGCATGTTTCAATTATTTTAACATGTTTTCTCCAAACACTAGTTATGTTTCTCATATCTCAATTTCTAAAAGACCTGTAACAGGCACACAGCAACGGGATCTATGAGTGCATGGACATATTTGGGTTTTCTCAACCAACAAACAGTAAAAATATAACCATTTACAATATGATGTGCATTAAGTAGGTTGATGCTATAAAGGGGTTCCTGTATGCAGGAAAGTTGAAAACACTGTCCCAAATTGAGGTGAAACATATATTTTTTTTTAATCAAAGAAGTAAACATGTTTTCATGGTCTGGCATTCTGAAATGTTAGAAAGAAATAGGGGACATATAAGACCAAGAAACCAACTATGGAAATCAAATTACTACTGGTGAGGTAAAAAGAAGAAACATCCCTATATGGAGAAACAGATGTACCAATATATGGAAACATTCAAACTTAGACTTTTAAGAGAATATATAAAATACGCATGGTTAATGCACCCAAATGATGTGTTACTTCAGAAATAAATAAAAATTCACAAAAATTGAGATTTTTGAAATGTGTTATGACAAAACAAGTATTTTTTCAGTTTACATGCTATTATAAAAGAGAAGGTATTTATTGAAGTTGGTGAATGGTTTACTGTTAATGAATATCAGGAAGAACATTAGCCTCATATCTTATTTTATTGCCTTTTTCTATTTTCCAAGAGAACATCTGTTGGAATAGGAAGTATGAGAAAAAGAATGGTAAGAGGGAATTAAAGCCAAGACATGCAACATCATCAAAAGAGAATTTAGACTCCCTAGGCTTTTGCTGGTGGTTCCTAAGTGCTAACCCACAAACTGGCCAACAGAAGAAACACTGGAGGAAAAGTTTAAGTATAGACCCATGGACTTATGTTTGAAGGTAATGATTCACTATGCCTAAGGTAGAGCCTAAAGTTCTGTTCTTCAGGAAAAGTTACATGAATGATTTTCAGGTGCAGTTAGATGGGGGAACTTCTAAAAGAATTCCAGTCTCATGACCTGGATAACTACATTCCCTAGATACTGAAAGAAACTATGCTTTCTGTGATCTTTGAAGAATCTAGAAAACAGTGAAGGCAGTAAAAGAAGACTGGAAATGTATAGGAATGTTAAGGCAGAAAAAAAAATTAATTTCAAAGGTCCAGAGAAAGGAGTTTGCTAGGATCAAAGCACAAGAAGGCCACAGAGGTTAGAAAGGTGAAAGCCGGGTGAGAGTGGCAGGAAATGAGGAGGAAAGGTGGATGGGGACCAGCACATATAGGAACAAATACATAGGTTATAATATGGACACTGCATTTATTTTCAGCACATGAAGAAGCCATTTAAGGATTAGAAGCAAAAAAAATTGTTTTAATTATGTTTTTTTAAAATAACTTTTGTTATTGGGGGGAAGGAAGTGGGATAGACAAAATTTGTTGTCGACCCCAATATATAGAATTACTGTCAGCTTAACACATATTTGCTAGGATGACAGGGGTGGACATAGTGAGGATTTCACAAAGTCTGGGTGTATTTTAAAAGTGTAACTGGAAGGAATTTGGGTGAACAGGCTATCAAGGATGAGGACAAGAAAGAACTCAAGAATGATTCCTAGATGTTTGTGCAGCCCCTGGGTAAAAGATAGTGCCATTTTATACAATGAGGAAATCTGAGAAATTAGCATATTTGGGTGGGGTGGTGATATAATTTTATTTTGGACATAATTAAATTTCATATACCCATTTGATGACCAAAGTGTATATGTGAAGAAGGCAATCAGACTTATTAGTCCAGAGTACAGACAGTGCTCAAGACTGGTACTGAAATTTGGGAGGTCATCACTAAGAGATGTAATTTAAAGCCAGGGAACTGGAGGAGATGATCTAGGGCACAGATACAGAAGGGAACTAGGTGAGGGTTGAGGAATGAATCTCGGTACACTCCAACATGAATAGATCAGGGAAGCAAAGGAGAGAAATGGGAATCACCAAAAAAGTGGGAGGTAAACTCAGACACAGTGGAGCTTAGAAAATCATACAAGAAAAGTATTCCAACAATAGGGAATCATGAATTATATCAAATACAATGAAGTAATGAAGTCAAATGAGAGTTAACCATTGGCCTCCAAAAATGGATGACTTTGCCAAGAGTATTTTAGTGGAGGCAGAAATGAAATCTGATTCCATTGAAGGAATAAATAAGAAGATGAAAAATGGAAAACTGTTCTGAAATATTTGCAACAAAAGAGAGTAAAGATATACAGGCAGGGGGAGAGACAGATGGAGATAGAGGGATTTTTTTATCTTTTTAATGGATGCTTTTGCAGTACATTTGTATGTGGATGGTAATACTTCATTAGCAAAGAAAATATTCCCTGACCTATGAGGCAGATCTATTTTCCAAAAATGACTACAGCAATATATCGCCTCCCACATGCTATTCTGTGACGGGACCTTAACACTCCTCTTATCAAGAAGTGGACTTACATCCCTTCTGCCAGATCTGTGTAGTCTGTGACGGTCTTATAATCAAAAGGATCAGCAGATAGTTTCTGTGTGAAGCATATTGTTGTCCTGAGGTTAGGACAGAAAAGATAATGAAATGTACTCTGGTTACTGGGACACTCCCATTATAGCCTTAAACTGCTATGTAAATGTTTTGATTGCCCTAAAGCTAATGCACTGTAAGGAAACTCAAAGCAACCCAGGCAGAGATATATCACAGAGTGATAGTTTTGAGACTATCTGAAGTGAAAGAAATACTTGGTCAATCCCCAGCTGTTCCTGACACTTCTCCATCTGTGCTAGTTCTAGCCATGATCTGACTACAATCACATGAGGGATCCTTGGGCAGAACCACCCAGCTGATTATTTACTAAATGCCTGATCCACAGGACCTATGAGATATAACAAAATGCTTGTTTGAAAACACTAAGTTTTGAAGTGATCTGTTATGCAGCAATACCACTTAAAACAAAACAAAAAAGGAAATGACAAAATTGTGGGATTAATTTTAAGTCAGAAGGACTGGAATCCAATGCACAAATGTAGAGTTCATCCATGGGAAAAGGTAGATAAGCAATAATTATACGTCCAGATGCGTGGAGTGGGCAGGTTTTGTGTGAAAAAATGTGAGTATGGTATTGTGATTATTTCTATTTTCTTAGTGCCATAAAAAGAGAGTCATCAACTCAGAATGAGAAGGTGAAAGGGATATTGAAACCCTAAGGAAAGGGGAAAAGATGTGCAATAATCTTTTGGAAGAATGAGAAGGTGAACTGATTTTAAAATGGAGTAGGATAGCCAGGCAGTCCTGAGGAAACACATGAAGCTTGCGATTATGATTTTAAAATGAAAGCAGTGAGTATATTTATGTTTCTCTTCCAGGTGCCTTTGGCTGCAATGGTGCACATATACCTAAAAGGAGGACTTATGCAGTGTTTGTTTCCTACCAGGCAATGTGGGAAAAAAAGAGAGACAACAGAGTTGAAATGAATTCAAGTGAGTATCAAGGTGATAAAAATGGTAGTGCGATGCAATCCAGATAAAAAGAAAAGTGAAGATTTGTGAAGTTATAGGTAGATTAAGAAGGTGGTATGCCTTAGAGGTACTTAGAGGTACTCAACAGGGTAGAAGAATTGTAGCAGTCATAATGAAATAAGTGAGCCAGAAATATTAGCAGTGAGGGAGTAGAATCCTTGAAATCAAGATTTTGTGGAAACTTAGTTTTTCATAATGATGAGCTCAGAGTATGCCTTAAGGATAAGTAGAGGACATAATCATTAGGGACAGTGCAGCCAGGATCCTGAGGGTCGAGGGTGTTAGAATGCGTATGTCGATGTTCAAGACACTAAGAAAAAAAACAGACGTCATGAATGAATTAATAAAACAGCAGTCCTCTTATGAGAAGACATAAGTGGGACTTTTGAGGATGAGTGCTTAAGAAGTATGGAGGACATCATAGACATTTGCTTCAAACAAACTGGGAGTTTTGACAAAAAAAGGGACAGACAGGGATTTGGAAGAGACAATGGGAAACATGGAAGACATCCAATCTACCTCTGGTCCCGGTAGAATATGGAAGAAAAAGATGTCAGCATTCAGAGAGCTATTTTCTAAGAGGATATTTGATTTCATTTGGCATAAAAGGTGAAGAAGTACCTAGAGCAAAAGATAGAGGGAATTTTGTAGAGAGCACAGTGGAAGAGGATGGACAAACTGGGAAGGGAGGGAGACTGATTTAGATTAGGGATCAAATTGAGCCATGTGAAGCTAAAATCATGATGGATGTCCCAGGAGTCCTGGACATGAATTTGTGCCCAAAGAAGGGCATGATAGAGGCACCTGGGTGGCTCAGTGGGTTAAAGCCTCTGACTTCAGCTCAGGTCATGTTCCCAGCGTCCTGGGATCAAGCCCTCTGCTTAGCAGGGAGCCTGCTTCCTCCTCTCTCTCTCTCTCTCTCTCTGCCTGCCTCTCTGCCTACTTGTGATCTCTCTGTCTCTCTGTGTCAAATAAATAAATAAAATCTTTAAAAAAAAAAAAAAGAAGGGCATGATAAAATTAATCTTGATGGTTTTTTAGGGAATGTGAGGAATCAACTTGAATCTTGGGACTGGTCTCATCAACACTATGTAACACTAAGAGAAATGTTGTGGTTAGTGATGGGTATAGAAAGTGACAGTCTTACTAAAAGCATGTGGAGTTCTGGGGCTTCCTAAAATCCTGCTTTGGCCAGTATCAAAGCTGTGGAATCATAATCTTACCAGAAGCAGAGGGAATCCTTTGGAATTGCCCTATATCCTGCTGTAAGTGCTACTGGGACCATATAAGAAACAATCTTATCATAGCCAAAGGGACTTTGGGGCCTAAAAGAGGTTAGAGATAATAGAGTCAAGACCATGGGTGGAGAATATTAGCCTTGAATAAGAAAGTTACTTCTGTTTCTGATGCAGGAGGAAAATATGTAAAGAATAAAGATATGTAGAAATTTTGATTTAAGAAATGAGATTTGGGGGCACCTCTGTGGCTCAGTGGGTTAAGCCTCCACCTTCCGCTCAGGTCATGATCTCAAGGTCCTGGGATGGACCCCTGCATCAGGCTCTCTGCTCAGCAGGGAAACTGCTTCCTTCCCTCTCTTTGTGCCTACCTCTCTGCCTACTTGTGATCTCTGTCTGTCAAATAAATAAATAAATCTTAAAAAAAAAGAAATGAGATTTCTGAGAGTCAGACAATCGTCAGAAAATAGATAAAAATACCTGCCACAATGTGGGAACTGAATATAAATTTGAGAGATTAAATAATTGTTTGGAAATTGTTGTGTGGTATGCAAGGGAAAGATAAAGTAAAGTTATGTGTGTATTGCCAAGTAGCCCGGAGAGATAAGCATGAATGTGTAGATGGCAGGGATTATGGCTTCTCTGATCCTCCAAAATGTATTCAGCCAAAGCCATGGCATGAAATCACCTAAGAAACTGTATGTAAAAAAGAAAGGTGATCACCGACATTTTATCTTTATACCTTTCATCTGACTCTAAATGTGATTGTGCCTTTTAGCTCTGGGGCTTACCCACGTTGGAAGATATTTACTATACATTATTATTAATCAGATTTGTCATTTAACATTCTAGAATTGAAGCTCTCTGAGGTCGGGGAAATATATCTTATTCATGTTTGTAGCACTGGCTATCATTGTAGCATCTGATACCTGGTAGGCATGCACAAATGTTGAATACAGATACAACTACACATACGTATTTGAGACACCTGCTAAGGAGAAGAATGTATTTTTATGATTTAACAAAAATAGACTAAGATAAGCTTTTCTGCCTCTATGTTGTGAAGATTCTAGTGCATTTACTTGTTATATACGTATATTATATATAATACAATGTAATATATATTGATGAAAAATCTCATCGAACTGCCAACCTAAGACCAGTGTTAGTAATTCTTGTTCACATGCTCATCCACCCAAAATGGCAAGAAACTAATGTGAAGGGAACGTGGTATTGCTGGTGTTCTTTAAAAATAAAAAGCCTATTATATTGCAAGATTTCAATGCCCAGGTGTTACCTAATGTGCTGTAAATATGTACAGCAAACAATGTCAGAACAAGCTATTTCATTTCCATGGAAACGTCAGGACCACAATGGAGGGTGCTGGTTAAAAATGGATGCTTTTCATTAGGACCACACAACAGGAGGGCACAATTAACAGACTGAATAGAAGTCCTAATGAATTTAGCAAAAATACAATAAAGCTGTCTCCCTATTTTTATTGTAAACATTTAGGAAGCAAAACTACAAATAAAATGCTTTGTTTGATACATTCCAACCTATTTCAAGAGACTATTCTACAACTCTCGGGTTTGAAATGTTGCGTTAAATATTTTATGACTTCTTGACCAGACTGAATAGGAAAAAGAGGAACAGACAAAACTAATTTTTGTTTTGATTGTTGAGATCACTTAAATTCCATCTAGTAAACAGAATTGTGAAACTTAATCACTGTTCGGTGAGGAAAACTAGAAAATTCAAAGGGACCAATTAAAATTTAAATAAGTACAATATAAGAATAAGTCAAGCCATAAAATATACATTTTCCCCACTCATCTGGGGGCTGCTATTGGTCAAGATTGAAATAATACTTTTAAAAGTCATATTTGCCTGACACTCTGCCACTGTGTAGCACCAAAGAATATAATCCAAAGTGAAAATTGTATCAGTCATTCAAAGGTTTTACCTACACAAGGCTAAACATCTGCATATTTGGACAAATTGCCTGGCTTTCGAATTCAGTAGTTGAGAGGAGATGCACCATTCTTGTTATCCTAAGCCTCAAGAATATTAATTCAGTATGTATATCAGACATCAGTGTACTTCTTGTTTGGGCTATATCTTATCATCTAAGATTAAGTTGATTTTATTTAGATTATACTCACAAATAAAGGATAATTATACTGCTACGTGACAGGAAAGAATCCACTGTTAGAGAAATCTGCTAAAATGAAATTCCCTCCCTGGGTGACTTTGGTGAGGGGTCGGGGGTATGGGGGGGAGTGGTGGGGTGGGAGGGAGTGGTGGGGGGACAGGAACAAGAACAAAAGGCTTGTAGCAATCCTCTTTCACTAAATAGCAGCCCTAGTTCTGCCAAGTCGGTTAAGATTCTGTGACTCAGTCTTGTCAGGTATAATACAGGCTTGAAGTCTTTGATTTGCATATCTCTAGGTACAATGATAAGATTAGTGATCAGTGATAGATTAGTAGTTAAGGGTTCAAGCTCTACAACCCTGGTTCAAATCCTAATCATCACTAACTTGCTGGAAATTTAGGCAAGCTTCAGTTTCCTCACCAGCAAAGTGTGGACAATCACAATATCTGAGCATTAAATGAGAACATGAATTCTGAATAGTTAGCACAGTGCCTAGAACACGGTAAGCAACCAATACATGAACATTTGGGAGAATCAAAGAGAAAACATGTTCAAAGCAGTCTGGAAAATGAAGAAAGCCATAGAATCCACCACTTTTCAAATTTGAGATGCTAGAACATGTAACTCCCACCCCCTTTTCTAGACCCCCAAAGGTGAAAAAATGGATAAACTATCATTAGCTCTGTCATAAATCACACACAAAATTCAATTAAACAAAAAGTACACATATGTTCCTTTCTGCCCCCATTCATCTTTTTGTTCCTTTCTTAAATTTTGTCAATATCAACAGAGATAATCCAGAAGTCAATCAACCCTCCTACACCAACGGATCAAACTGCAGGTCAAATCTGACCTGTGGCTATGCTTCTTCTGGTGTCATAGTACTTAAAAAGATTACTCAAAAACTGAAAATTTGGAAAAAAAAAAAAAAGAAGAAGAAGAAGGAAAACTGAAAATATGGAGTTTTGAAATAAAATCAAGATTCCTGGCTTAATTTAAAAATTTGAACACCTGGTAGCCCTCAGCACACATAACCACATGGCACAAATCTGCTGAAATATAAAAGCAGATGTCTTATATAGAAAGGCAACCCCTAGTTCTCATGGCCCTCACCTCACTTTATTATTTCTCTTCATACCAAGGCCCAGTACCAGTCACCATTTACTGTCACAATGTACCCAATTATTTTTCTTTGGAAAGAAACAACTCTTAGTACTCATGCCTCTTCTTCTTCTTTTTTTTTTAATTTTTTTTAAAGATTTTACTTACTTGAGAGAAAACAAGCACAAGTGGGGGTAAGGGCAGAGGGAAAGGGAGAAGCAAACTCCACTGAGCAGGGAACCCAACTCTGGACCCATCCCAAGATCCTGAGATCATGACCTGAGCTAAAGGCAGACACTTAACCAACTGAGCCACCTGGGCACCCAGTACTCATGCCTTTTCTAGAGGCTAAAATAATGAAATCAAAACTTCAGGCATAGATTAAAAAAAAAAAAAAAAAAGACAAATTTGTGAATTTGAATATTTGTTGGGACACACTTTTTAAACTTTTTATTGATGTAAGACATATACATAAAAGGACACAAGCATTTCAGTACATAGCTCCATTCATAAATTGAATTCATTTATGCAACCAGCACCCAGATCAAGAAAGAGAACATTATCAGCACCCGGAAGCCCCTTTGTGCCTTCTGCTTTTCACTGTTCCCAGAAAGGAATTGCTATCCTAACTTCAAATGCCAGGGACTTGCTTTGTCTGTTTGAACTTTATGAAAATGGAATCATCCAGAATATATTCTTGTACATTTGCCTTCTTTTGAGTAGATTGTGAGGTTCATTCATATGATTAGGTGAAGGTATAATTCTATTGCTGCGTTTCTAATGTGCAAACAAAGCTTGCCCATAACTCACTTAACTGATATTACCTGTCTGGCCCCTGTAGGCAACTGAGTTCAGCACCATAATCTAGATATAATCTACTAGAAATCTTTGCCTTTACAATTCTCCTAACTCCTCAAAATCCCTTGGCCTTTCCACAACCATTTAACTTTCTGTCTAGTGATTTAAATTTTCAAATGGTCCTCTTTGCTCATGCACGAAGTTGCAAAAATCGCTTTCTGATTTGATCCTTTTACCTAACATTGAACTCATTCCCTTTTATTCAAAAACATCTGAAACATCTTGAATTGCCAAAAAGAGAAGGATTATCTGCTACCTGCCTGCTGCGAAGCTGCTTCTCGATGAAGACAAAGCTGTGTTCAGATTCCCGTCTCTGTAAAACAGCCTAAATCAGCGTTTAGTGAGCAAACGATTAGATATATTAAAATAGCACTTTTGGTCAATACTAAATGATAAAAATATTTCATATCTTAGATGCAGCCGGCTTTAGCTACTGATACCACATCATCAATTACCTAAGACTTTTCAGGAGAATAAAACCAGTGATTCCTAACCACAAATGTATAATCTGTCCAGAAATTTAACCAAAAAAAATCTTGTGTTGAGATGTCCACGCATAGTACAAGTGTAACTTTAAGTGCTCTTTTGGAAAAATT
The DNA here is from genome assembly GCF_002288905.1 of Enhydra lutris kenyoni. Taxonomy (NCBI): domain Eukaryota; kingdom Metazoa; phylum Chordata; class Mammalia; order Carnivora; family Mustelidae; genus Enhydra; species Enhydra lutris. Next base: position 13,978,299 of record NW_019154105.1, on the reverse strand, counting down.
AATGTGTCACGATTCAAAATATTATTTGGACAACAAAGAGGAGAAGATTGCATTTGCTCTCAACCAAGAATAATTTCACTGGGAGGCCTCTATTTCACAGGCGCTCTTGAGATTTTCAGTGGGCTTTTAAAGCAGATGCTGAGCTCAAAACTAATCCACGAAATAAAGAAAGCCAAGGGGAAAACACAATAATAACGGACAGTTGTACTTGATTGTTTCCATGGTCGGGGCATCCTCCTGAGTGGCAGATAATTCATCTTCTGTCAGTTTCCATTGCCCAGAGATCATTCTGAGCATTGTTATCAGCAAAACCTCCACAAAGTGAAGGATTTTTCAAACAGGAAACCAGATGTGATGGGGTCAGGCCCTGCATGTGATGGGGATATTTGGGTTAATGATGATTGATGCCATATCACATTTCATAAAGTATACAGTTGCCAAATCAGGTATTTCTGCCATCACATGAGAGCAGTAGCTAAATGCTTTTACAGCAAACACCAAGGTCAAAGAGGAAGCAGTGGATGGAAAAGAGCCCACTGCCCTTAGAAAGGTGGCATAATAAAATTAGGATACCCATGTGGCAACTGCAATCCTTTCTAAATGTCTGCGATTTATTGGGGAAATCTAAAACATTCCAAATTTCCTGTACCTATAACATGCACATTATTGCTTTGTTTGAGGGAGGTATATTTTTTACTTTGTTTCTATAAATTACTATTTTAAGTAAACTCTTAATGCCATTATTTTATCAAAATCAATGATTAAAATGTGAAATACTAATTTTTGCATAACACAGTTGGTGATGTAGCACAAAAACGTCACATAGAATACAAATGTATACCCAATAAGTACTCTCTTTTATTTGCTGGTACACATAGAGGTAGTGATTTTATTACCACTCCTGCTTTAGTAAAAAATAAGTTTTGATTTGTACGGTATTTCAATATGGGCACATATTTACATGCTATAAAGAAATAATATACAAACATGTGCAAAGGGAGAAGGGCCTCACCACTTAGTCTTAGAAATAACTCTTCACAAAACCATTATGCTATTGTTTTAGAATTTGATGTTTTCAAAGGAAGGGTAATGAATGTTGCAACTATCCAAAAATAGTCCTGGAAAAGCTTAATAGTTGTTATTAAGCTGATGTATTTACAAGGATCTTGAAGCATTCTTGGTTTTCTACAGCTATTGATATAATATCAACTTTTCCAAAAGAAGCATATTTTAAAGAAGCTTACAGTCAGGATTGGCATAGACGTCCGCATGGTTGACTTTACACTTCCTTTTCTACAATCAAGGCCTGCCTCATGGGAAGAATTTAGGAGAAGAAATAGTTCTGAAAGATTAGGTACTAAATAAAAAAAATTTTTAAAATACAACTTCATTGTCAATGGTATATTGGAATCATTTGGTCTAATAAAATGTATAATTGTGGTGATGAATTCTATGTGTCAACTTACTGAGTCACAGAGTACCCAGATATTTAGTTAAATATTATTCCTGGTGTATCTGTGAAAGTGTTCCTGAATGAGATTAGTGCGTGAATCCACAGGATGAGTAAAGCAGAGTACCCTTCCCAGTGTGGGTAGGCCTCCTCTCATATGCTGAGTGCCTGAATAAAATTAAAAAAGCAGAGGAAGGAAGAATTCTCTGTCTATCTGTCTCTGTTTCTCTGTCTCTCTCTTTCTCTCTGCTTGACTACTTGATCTGGGACATCGATCTTCTCCTGCCCTTGGACTAGGACTTATATCATCTGTTGTATCATCAGTTGTATCATCTGCTATCCTGGTTGTCAGACTCAGAATGGAATTATATCACCAGTTCTCCTGGGTCTTAAGCCTTTGGACTTTGACTGGAATGATCCTACTGAGTCCCTCAGGTCTCCAATTTGTCATCTGTATAATATGGGACTTCTCAGCCTCCATAATCACTCATGAGCCAATTTCTTAAAAGTAATATTTTACCTTATACATATGTAGACTTTATGTACATATACATAGATTTTGTTTCTTTCAAGAACTCTCACTCATACAGATTTTGGTACTAAGAATGGAGTGTTATAACAAATAGCTAAACATGTGGAAGGAGCTTTGGAATTGGGTAATGGGTAGAGGCTAAAGGAGTTTTGGAATGCACGCTAGAAATACGGATGTTAACGGGGATTCTGAAGGTGAAGTCTCAGACAGAATTGAGGTTATTGGAAACTAGAGGAAAGGTGATCCTTATTATAAAGTGGCAAAGAACATGACTGAACTGTGTTCTAGTGTTCTGTGGATAGAACTTGTGAACAATGAAACTGGGTATTCAGCTGAAGAGTTTTCTAAGTAAAGTGTTGATGGAGAGGCTTGGTTTCTCCTCACTGCTCACAGCTAAATGTAAGAAAAGAGAAATGAATTGAAGGAGTAATTGTTACGTTAAAAGAAACCAAAACAAAGATTTGGAAAATCCTCAGCCTGTCCATAGTGTAAAAGATAAGAAAATACGTTCAGAAGAGAACACCAAAATTTGGCTGACCAATTATTTGACAGAGAGATTAATGTTGATGTGAACCATGGACCTAATAGAATCATAACCTAGGATTACACCGAAAGAAACACTGCCTGCTGGGATTAAGGAAACAGAGAAATAGAATAGAATGAAGGAAGACTGTAAATATGCATTATCCTTCAAGATAATAACATCCCCCAAAGGTGATTCAGAGATCATCAGGGCTACTATTCCCACCACAGGCCCAGGGGACAAGGCTACCTCCATCTTGATTTCAAAGGGCAGCTCTGCCCAGCAGAGCCACCTGGGCAAGGCCCTTGCAGAAAGCTACATATGTAGGGCTCCACCAGGGCAAAGAGGCAGGGCCACCCCACTGAGTCATGGGGGTGATGTGATCATCACCCCCACTGTATATCTAGAAGGTGAAATGCTGCCCCATGGGTCTGGTTGGCAGAGCGTCAACCAAAGAGGCCTAATACGTGATGGCATTTGCCCTGCTACATATTGTACTTGCTTGAGAAGTAACGCCCCTTTCTTCCTTCCTATTTCTCCCTTTGGGAGTGAGGATAATTATCTTATGGCTCTTCCACCATTGTGTTTTGGAAGCACATAACTAATCTGGCTTCAAAAGTTCAGCTGGAGAGAAATTTTGCCTCAGAATGAATCATATCTCTAGACTCATCTACATCTGATTTAGGAGATATTTAGATAAGACTTTGGACTTTAGAGTTAATTTGGTACTAGTTAAGACTTTTGGGATGGAATTAGTATATTTTACATGTGAGGAGAGCATGAATTTTGTGGAATCAGGGGTAGAATGCTGCAGAATGAATGTTTGTCTCCTTTTCTCCCTCTCCTTTTCTCTCTCTCCTCTGATGTGAGGACGCAGTAAGAAGACCACAGTCTACAAACCAGGAAGGAGGTTCTCATCATACACCAAATCTGCCGGTGCCTTATTCCTGGACTTCTCAGACTCCAGAACTGTGAAAAATAAATTTGTTATTTACAAGCCTATAATAGTTTGTTGTAGCAGCCTGAAAGGACTAAGACACGGTGCAGGCTAAGACAAAAGGAAGCATCCCACACAGAACCTTGATAACAAATAAGAGACTACTAACCACTTCTCTAGGTGATTAGAATACACAAGAAGACTATAGTGAGTGCTGTGAAATGTGTAAGCCTAATGATTCACAGACCTGTACCCCTGGGGCAAATAATACATTATATGCCAATAAAAACAATTAAAAAAAAAAAAAGAACACACAAGAAGAATTGTCATGGGAGACTCAGGAGATCACAAAGATTAAATATCAAAATTGTCAAAGCTCTTTGAGGCATCAGCCTTGGGTCCTTTCTTAGCCCTTAAAAAGAATAATCTTTAAACATTTAATGTATTTGAATCCTTCAAGCTAAGGATTCCAGGTAAATCCAGAGAGAAATTTCAGCAAGGACAAGTAACACAGATCAGAACACAGATTACTGTTCACATTTTCTTGTGAGAACTCTATTTAAATTCTGTGAATTTCACTCTCAGAGATTTTATTTTGGGGGTTTATTGATTCATAGAAGCAGACATATCTATCTTTGGCTGGATTCAAGGCAGTGCCTAACCAACTAACCTGCTTAATGAAATATGAACAGAACTAATTTCCCCTTTAAAGGAGTGATAGTCAGATTACATTGTGATCCTATATTGCACGAGGATATTTTGGTGACGCGTTTCAGGGAACATCTGCACACCTAGTACCAGAACTAGAAATACAGAAAACAGTCTTTAAAATCTGCTCTCACAAACCTCTGAGAGACAGAAATCCAAAGCACGAAAACAGCAACGAAGAGTATTCACGGTCTTCTGCCAGAGGCATGGGGGCCGGGGCGGGGGAGAATGAGATTTTTTACTTTCTCACTGCTCAGGATAAAATTGCTGCAACCTGAAGGTAACATGAGAAATGGAGAGAGGGGGTAACATAGAAGAGTAATCCTGAGCACCATTCCCTCCTGAAGCCTTTTCTTTTTCACAGTGACATCTTGGCTAGAATAAAACTGGCAAGCCTGGGGCACCTGGGTGGCTCAGTGGGTTAAGCCTCTGCCTTCGGCTCAGGTCATGATCTCAGGGTTCTGGGATCGAGTCTCGCATCGGGCTCTCTGCTCAGCAGGGAGCCTGCTTCCTCCTCTCTCTCTCTCTCTCTCTGCCTGCCTCTCTGCCTACTTGTGATCGCTCTCTGTCAAATAAATAAATAAAAATCATTAAAAGAAAAAAAACTGGCAAGCCTGCTAGACACCACCACAAGTCACATTTGCTGAAGATGTGTTTTTTTTTTTTCTTCTTCCTTCAAATGAATACGAAGCCATTAGCTACTCTAAACAAAGAAGAGCTCTGTGTAACTGTGTACGCAACATAATAGCCGGGTTTGTACAGACTAAATCTAACCTGGAATATATATGGTACCACTATATTTGTTCATCATTTCCCAGGCAGATCACAGGACATGCTATATGAAAGGAAATCTCTCATCATTTTCAACAATAAATCCATACTCACATGAAAGGTAGCTAGAGATGATGAGCTTCACAATTAAGAGGAATAAGGAACAAGAGCAGGAAGATACGCTATCTATCTTTTGTGCCATTCACACACACACATCAAAACCTCCAAACAATATTCCAGAGAAAGGACAACATATATATGGAGTAAAAACCAGAAATATCAAATCTCTTACACATTATAAAAATATCCATGCTGTACAAAAAATTTCAAACTGAGGTATCTAAAATCAACTCGTATCAAAAGCAGTCCCTTAATAAAAGCTCATATGCTTTCAATTTTGCATTTCATTTTTAAAACTAAAATTCCTTTTTTTCAACTATTACATACACATGGATAAAAATCAAAAGAAGCAGAAGAACTAATGCTTAGAAGGAAGGCTTTTTCCTTCCTTCAACATTCTGCATTTAGTTTTAGTGCTCATAATACCCTACTTTCAACAATTTTTATTGTTTTGTTTATTTTTATTATGTTTATTTTTTTATTTTTTTTTTGTTTTCTGTGTATCCATATTTATGAATAATACAACTCATACAACTGGGTTTTAATTCATCATATTTAGATCTTATTTATTGCCTTCCTACTGAGCTACATGACAACATAACTCATTCATGCCATCCATTATTGCTCACTTTCCCCTCCCCAATACACTAGTATCATTAGTTCCTCTATTTGGTTAATTTTATAATTAAATAATATGCTTATTACCTTATTCCTTACTTCAAAAAATATTGACAATTGCTCTTGTAAAACAAAACTATGCATGTCTCCTCCCACCCCCTGGAATTGTCCTTCTCTGACTTGTAACTTGCAATTTTGCTCATCTCTACTTTTATATTTTTAAAGTTCATCATATTTATAGTTGGTTCTCCAAATGCTATAGATTGATTGTAAAAGCTGAAAATCAATAAAGAGTAGTTGTTGATAGAGGTTTTGGTCACCATACTTGAGTATGATGAGATTTTTCTCTTGTACAGCTTTTTTAAGTGATTCTACTTTTTCCTAAATTACCAGCTGCTTAACTGTGTATGTATGAATTATCTTTATCACCCTCTTAAGTTGTTCCAGATATTTAAGAATAGTTTCAAATCTCTGGAATAGCATTTTTTTTTTTTACCATCAACCTCCTACCAGGTTGGAGGTTGATGGTAAAAATCTTTTTTTAAAGATTTTATTTATTTATTTGAGAGAGAGAGAACACAGAGGGAGAGGGAGAGGGAGAAGCAGACTTCCCACTGAGCAGAGAGCTGGAGAGAGGGTTTTATCCCAGAGCACTGGGATCACCTGTTTCTTTCTTTTTTTTTTTTTTAAGATTTTATTTATTTATTTGACAGAGATCACAAGTAGGCAGAGAGGAAGGCAGAGAAAGAGGAGGGAGCAGGCTCCCTGCTGAGCAGAGAGCCTGTTGTGGGGCTCAATCCCAGGACCCTGGGATCATGACCTGAGCTGAACGCAGAGGCTTTAACCCACTGAGCCACCCAGGCACCCCTCACCTGTTTCTTTTAATCTATTTTTTCTTTATCTACAGAAGCTTTTAAGATCATATCTTAACCCTTGGTATTCTAAAATATCACAGTGTCAGATAACTCTTTTTTGCACACCTGAATGTAGACTTAACAAACCTTCCGCTTTTACACTATCTCTTACACCTTTTTTTATAGTATCCTATTCTCCCTTTACAGACTGTAATGTTTTCTCAATTCTTTCCAACTCAAGATAATTTCTCTTTTGCTCCCTAAATTATGTCTCCTCTCATTATTTTTCTTTTTCTTTTTTTTTAACTTTTATTTATTTACTTTATTTATTTACAGAAAGAGAGAGGGAACACAAGCAGGGGGAGAAGGAGAGGGAGAAGCAGGCTTCCCACTGAGCAGGGAGCCCAATGCAGGACTCAATCCCAAGACCCTGGGATCATGACCTGAGCTGAAGGCAGCCACTTAATCAATTGAGCCACACAGGTACCCCTATTTTTCAAATTATACTTATATTGGTATCTTGGATATCCAAGAATCTTACTTGATTTATTTATTTTTTCTTTTCTTTTATGAAAGGAATAGAGGGCACCTCTTTAATCTTCAACTCATTTAAAAGATATAATTTTTTTCAATGTCTAAGGTATCTCATGACATTAATTATTATCTGTACACTAATAATGACCTTCCAATTTATATGTCCAGTCAGGATTCCCTCCTCTCATCCCCAGAATCTGAGTAAAAATGCTTACTCAAATCATTAGTTGATTTCTAAACGACATCTCATTGTTAACCCGTCCAAAAATAAATTCCTGACCTCATATCCTTATATCACCAAATTTTCTTCTCACACATTGTTCTCTTCCTCCAGGGTTTAATCCACAAACTCTGGAATCTTCCTTAACACCTTCACAACCACCACCCAATCCATCAAAAAGTTATCTCAGCTCTAAATATTTCTAAATATTTCCAGAATCCAGCATCTCTCAGTATCTCCAGCAATGTCCACCTGATCCAGGTCCCTTTCATAACAATTCCAGATTATAGCTGTAGCCTCCTATTTGGTCTCCTTGCTTCCGCCTATATTTCCCTAAGGACTGTGCTCTGCAGAGCTCTCAGAATTGACTATTTTAATAAATCAGAGCAACTATTTTATCAAGTCATGCTTTTTCTAAAAACTCCATAGATATATAAAAGTCCAAAATGTCCTTCCTTATCTGATGGTCTTCACATACACAGATCTTCCACTCTTTTCTAATTTCCAGTGACTTATTCACTCATTCACTCTGTTTTACCCCTCTGGCCTCCTTGCTGTTACATAAACATTTCAAAACCTCTCCCATCACAGAGTATTTCTACTTGCCGTTCCCTTTGCCTGGATGCTCTTTTTCCAGATATCCTCATGGTCCCCTCTGTCACTGAGTGTATGCTGAAATATAACCTTATCAGAGAAATGGAACCACTCCACCCTATAAATAGAAACTTCACCTACCATAGCATTTCCTACTCCTATAGCCAGGATTATTGCTCTCCATAGCACTTACCAACACCTGACATAATCTATATTAATCTATTTTTTTTATTCCTTATCACCCCAACACTAGAAGGTAAGATCTTTATTAGAAGATCTTTTTTCTTCCTTTTGTTAACTGCTCTTACCGCTATCCCTGGCACACGGTGGGAACTTACTTAACATTTGTTCAATAAATGAATGAAGGGATGTGTGAATGAATGATGAGACAATATTAAATACGGTCACAAGTTATATCAACAAAGCGGGTTAGGAGAAGCTTGACATGTGTTGACCCAGTAAACAAATGGAAAGAGGCCTCAGGATGACAGTGATGAGTCAAGTGCAGGCTGATCACCCTGGGATTTGTAGACAAGGCTAAAGAATTTTAATTTTATTTTAAGGGAAATATCAAGACATTAAAAAGTTTAAGCAAAGCAGTAACATGTTCTTATTTTCTCCAAAATGTTTACTTTGTCTACTGCGTAAAATATAGAATAAAATGGAGCCGAGAGAAAAAGAGAGACCATCAATAAGACCATTGCCATAGTTTGGATGAGAAGGGATGCCTTCTCAGACCAAGAATGGTAGCAGTTGGAGATGGAGAGCAAAGCTAAATCCAGAATATATTTTGTAAGTATGAACAAAGGAATTACTAATCATTTGCATGTAGTAAGTGAGAGGAAGAATTTGGGTTTGAATACTTGGGTATGTAGTTCTCAAAATGGGAAAAACTAGAAGAACAAAGATTTGGGGCAGAATCTGGTTAGATGTAGTAAGTTTGAGATACTTTTGATGGCCTCCAGATTCTCTCCATACAGAAGAGCTTGCTTCACCACTTTCCCCTGCTAAAGTGGCCACTGCCTCAGGAAGCTTCACTGGCATCTGACCCTCCACGAGCAAGCACCTCCCAAGTAATAAAGTGCAAGATCTCTCCAAATTTTAGAATACTCTAGGCTACCTTTATTTAGAGGTTCTAGAACTCAATATGACAGGAAATCAATATAGTCTTGCATAGATTTTGTAACTAAACTCAAAAGTAAGGCAACTCTATATGACTTAGCTCCCATTCTTCCTTTGACAGATGTCCCAGCAGGAAAATTTTTCAGTCCCAGGTCTGAAAACAAAAGGTTGTTATAAAATTCATATTTAATTGCCTCCTCTGGTATGTCAGATAACCCTAAATTGTCACCAAGAAATTGAATATTCCTTCTTCTGTGGTAGGGAAATGATGAGTGCCTAGGACAGCCAGTCACCATTAGGGAGATGAAGGTCTATTCACGGCCCACAAAATGGAAAGTTCTCCACCTCAAGTCCTTTCTATCTTAACCCTACGGTTGCAAATTGGCAAACTGTCTGGGGAGTCAAAAAGTAGTTTGGGTGTGAGAAATAAATTTGAAAACTATGAATTCAAAGGAAGCATTAAAACCCATGGAAAGAAATAAATTACTCAGAAAGGATATAAAGGAAAAAGACACCGAAGAGAGCTCTGGGCTTCACAGGGTTTGTGTAGAAAAGTAATCCTATAAGGGAGACTGAGAAAAAGTTGAAGATAAAGGATGAAAATCAAAACAGTATGCTGGAAACTAAGAGGAACTAATGCTTTTTTTGATGAAGAGGAAAGGGCTATTATATCAATTTTGCTGAGAGGTTACATAAAAGAACAGAAATTGAGTATAGCATTATTGGTGATCATGAAAAGAACAGATTCACTGACATGATGAGAGAGGAAACAAAATTACAATTGCTTAATGAGTGACTGGACTATCAGAGACTGAAGATAGCTTACATAGAAAATGCCTGCCCAAAACTGGGATGTTAAAATGAGCAGAGAAATGCAGCAGGAACTGGAAGGATGTGAAAGTGAATGAAGTAATTATTAGTGTACCAAGAGCTCAGCAGAGAAGGCACGACAGTGCCCAAGCAAGCAGAACAGACCCTTTTAGACAGTGTTGACCAAGCAAATACTGAGCACACTGTAGAGCCATGGCCAGAAGGGACAATAAGATAAATCCACTGGCAGAGTCCAGCGTTAGAGGCTTCAGGGCTCTGGGCTCAGAAAATGTTCTCCAATAACCTAAGGTAACTTGAAGTCATATTCTTCGGGGCAGTTAAGTGTTAAGTGAAACATTATGGGACTCTGAGAGACCAGAGAACTGTGCGTATGACCTTTAGTTACTCCAGTATTCTTGCTAATGATACTTGCTGATGTTCTTTATTATCATGATTATTATTATTAAACCTCTTGTGTGATACTATTTATATAGTCTTGTCATGTGCCTGGCACTGTCTTAAGTGCTTTTACAAATATTATCATTAAGTCCTCATTACAACCTCTAAGGTGCATACGATTATTATCCTTACTTCACAAACTGAGGCACAGAGGATTCTGTAAGGAAAAGACGCCATGACTTCACACTCTGCATTAAGTTGGTCCTATTTCACTGAAGTACTTGTTTGCAAACGAGCACTGTTACCTTCTCAAGATGGAAAGCACTTCCCGCAGCTTCTGGATGAGTGATTCAATCCAAGTGAAGAACACCTCTTCCGTTAATTATATTCAGCGCTCTTGGGGACTTGTGGCACTGCTCACCTGAAAGGTCTGTGAGCAAGCTGCCTTGGCAAAGCCTCCTTCATTACTCATTTTCTTTCACATACATTAGAAGCAAGCATCTGGTTTAAAAGCTTAATTTTTATAATTAATAGGTATGGCTGGTGAATAACTGATTGCTGTGTTTATTTTGTTTCACTTTAAGGGACAAGGTTTCTATCTGATATCCTGACTCCTTTACACAGTTTAAGAAAGCTTGAAAAGAGCCTCTGTCAGAATTGTTGCACCTCTGAAACCAGAAACTCGTCATGCCCTGTCTGACAAGCTGATTCTTTCTCTCGTGCACTCTATACTATGTGTGTTCTTTGACGTCAAGGTATCGTGATTCCTTTGTCCCTTATTTTTTGCCCTATCTAGCACCTTACTTCCTTAACTGTCCACCCTAAATCTGTGTGTCAACTTACCGAATCACTTTCCAGCACCCTCAACTTCTTGACCGTGATATTGTTTCTAGTTCAACATCCTGAGAAATGATCTCTTAAATCCAAACATCTGCATGCTCTCCTCCACCCCCAGACTTCTGAAAGCCCAGCCATGTCAATATGACAATTACATGGACTGATGATGCTAACAAGTCCTGGCCTTTACCCACCAATCCTTTTAGATGGTTCAGGGCAGCTCTCTTTCCCTTTATCTCCTCCCATTAATACATGGGCTGGACTCCACCTGACTCAATTTCAACTTAACATTACAGAGGGGAATAAAGTATTCCATCTGCTTCCTCACCATCACCTTCACCTTCATCATGTCAGAGGAAAAAGCATTTCTTTTTTTTCCCAAAGCATTTCTTTCATTAATGCTTTCTCACCCATCCCCAGAGTTTGGCTCCAGCCATTATCCAAACGTCCTGTACTGACAACCTTTCTCATGCCATTAACTCCTTCCTATACACGGAATCCAAAATATAGTCAAATAAGAGACACAAATAAAAATAAATATCGGGACACTTGGGTAGTTCGGTCAGTTAAGTATTAACTCTTAATCTCAGGTCAGATCTTGACCTGAGGGTCATGAGTTCAAGCTCCACACTTGGCTCCATGTTGGGCATGGCCTACTTAAAGAAAAAAAAAAAAAAGAAGGGAGAGAAGAAAAAAAATTTTTTAACTAAATAGAAAATCTCCTACATACTGTTTCCTTTCATCTGGTCTTTAACTCTTTACATCACATCTACCCGTCCCAAAGTATTGATACGTATGAAAAACTTTTAGAACGCTCTGTGTGTCAGGCACAGTTCTAAGAACTTTACTTATACGTTAACTCAATCCAGACAGCAACCCTATGAATTAAGCATTTTATTATTCTCATTTCACAGAAGAAAAACTGAGTCATAGCAAGTTTAAGTACATTTTCTAGGATCACATAGGAGTGTTTCCCATTGTCTCTTTGACTTACTAATAAATTTTATGATAAATTACAATAAATAAATGGGCAGTCACCTGCTTACTCTAATTTTTCCCAGGTTTTAAAAATTTAAGCAGACCACCCCTTTGAGGATATTTTAAAATTTCCTTTTAGATTTTTCAGAATTTTTGCTTTCTTAGATTTTTCTGAGTGCTATTTTATATTTCTACCATAACTTCAACTTTACTCATTCTCAATGACTTAAATTGTTAAAAATAAACTGTAATTAAATTTAAAGTACACAAATATGGATATATTTTTACTCATAATGAAATGAATATAAAAAATATTCCTCATATGTTATCCCTAAAATTATTTTTCCCTCAAATTATTTTTAAGTAATTTCAAAAGCAGTATTAAGAAGTAGTTAGGAATATAACTTTTAAATTAAAAATATTAAATAAGGCCAAATTTTTTAATTTTAAAAATGTTGATTAATTCTTATCAAATATTTTATAAAAGTACAATTCATCACAATTTTGCATTTAATTTCCATCTAGTTACCAATGTAAAGCAACAATCAGTAACAATACTTGCTATTTGTGAATGTCTTTGGAAACACAATTAGAATGTGAAAAACAACAAGAAAATAAATGCTCAGCACTACTGAGAAATGACACTATATTTTGCAAGAATCTGTTGGGTTTATACAAGCACTTGATAGGTCAATAATTGATCTTTTCTCTTATCCAAACCCTTCCCCTGCTCTGATCCTCCCCTCACTCTGAAGCAAAGCCTGTTTCCAAAAATGTCATCTGTGGCACAGCCCACAACTTTTATAGCATTTGGACACAGCTGCTTTTGCAAGAAATGAAGAAAAATATTACCCAAGGGCAGGCGTAATACTAGTCAAAAGAGCAGATATTTGGGATAGTATGGGTAAATGCACTGAGTGTTAAATTCCAAGTGAAAGAAAAACCTATGTTTTGGTTTTTTTTTTTAATTGATGTGTACCTGCATATAAGACATTTAAGGTCTTCTGGAGTACAGTGCCTCTGGGCAAAGGCCACAGTTGCCTAGATCTAAGGGAGGCTTGCTCTAGATAGAGACTAAGCTCAGTTGTAGAAAAACAAAGAATTATACATTTGTGGTCTACCAAATCATGGCTTGAAAATATATCCAGTACACACTGCAGTAAACTGCGGGTACTTTACAAACATTTATTGACAAATCTTACTAAAGATTCTTACTAAACTATAAGCTTACTAAAAACTAGAATTAGGTCTCAATTGATTACCATAGTCCTTCCTAAAAAAGAGCCCATCTTCTGGCACACACAGGAAATACTGCTGTAAAGTGTGCATTGTTTCAAAGAAGGTTAAGCTCAGATCAAGCACATATATGCGATGAACATGCTGAGGGCAAAATAGCCCCAAGTGATTTAAATGAGAGTATTTCAAAAGATAATTGGATAGCAAATCCAAAGATTATTACTAATATAGTATGTACATTTCTCCTTTTCTCATTTTTTTCTTTTTGAATGAACAATTTCTAATAGTAAAGTAGAAAACCACAAGCTCTTTAACCATTAAATTTTCTGATAGCTATTACTTGTATGCAGTTGATATACAAGGAAAAATGTTGCTATTAAACTAAATTTTAAGTAAAAGCACATTATAGTAGAAATAAGACCCTCCAGAGTATAATTTTATGAGACCATTATTGCACGGTAGCTTGGGCAGTTGAACTCACATGAAACAAATGGCTCCATAAAACAAGTTCCAAAGTGGCCTATTGCTTAATTAAATTCATATACAAAGCATCCCTCTGCCTTGACATGTGTACATACATATATTAGATATATTTTAAAATTCAGTCTGAAAAATATGACCTCATAAAGATGCAAAGGTTTAGACACCACTTCAAAGCCAAAGAACTTCTTGAAGCAATATTTTACATGGAACTGTGACTTTTAAAATAATTGCTTTTTTTTTTCTTAACACAGTGAGGACAGTCAGTTTGATGTATACAATATGTTTAAGCTTTCTGCCTATAAAGATACACCAGAGTCCATATGAAATGCTTGCATTGAATACAAGTACTGCTAATTCTTTCTTCTATTTCATCAAAATGGAATCATTTCTAGAGAAGTTGGGGGGAGGAGCATAGGCACAAACACATTTACAAGATCCATAGCCTAATCCTTCAACTGAAATGTGTCTACTTAGAAGAATGTTAATTTAATGAATGCAAATAAATTAAGACATATTCTTTGCCTTGAATATAAAATTGTTTTGCCACAATGTATTACTCTACTCTTCTGTTTCATGAACCACCTACATGTGGGTAACAGCCCTCCAAGAGCAGAATGTGGTCCAGTCTGTTCAATAGCCTAAAAACATCCTAAAGCCATCTGGTAGTAAATGTGTTCAAGGAAGATGGAAGCAAGGGAGTAAAATGAAGAGACATTATTCAAAACATGTTACTAATTGATTATAAGATTTTGTGTCCACAAATGTTCTATCAGTTTCAAGATTTCACACTAAACAATCTGGAATGAATAATTTTAGCCTCTCAATCTTTACCTATTTTTTGGGAAATTCCTCAATAATGCCTATTGAACTAGTACCCCAAAGAAACCATGCATAAAATCTAGACAAGTACATACAGGTGCTTCTCAAATATGGAAAATAAATAAGATGAGCTTTAAATGCATAAGTAAGATTTTCTGCATTTGGGGAAAATTCTCTGAACTTATAAACAGAAAAATGGAAGGCTTTATACTGGTATGAATAATTTTGGCACCCAGACACTGAAAATGTCCTGCTTAAGAGCAATAGTAATAATGAGAGCAACTATTATTTATTTAGAGTTCATGGGGCACCACGCACTATATGAAGCATTTTACACTAGTTACCTCACTCTAATCCTCATGACATCTCTATGGAGGTCTTCTTTAAGATGAAGAAACTAAGGCATAGAGACTTTAAGCAATTTGCTTAAAATAACAGTTAGTAAATAGCAGGGCTGAAATTCTCTTTTTTGCTGATGTAAAAGCTCATCCTTTTAACTCCTACCCCCTTTGCTACAAACTTTAACTTCAAGTCATAATCTGGCCACAAGGAGAACCTGGGCAGTGCACCCCCAGAATCTCATAGAAACAACTTCACATTTGGGACACTGACAAGGAAAATAATCTGTTAGAGATATATCCCAAACATTCACCTCAGCAAAGATGAGCACAACCTATATTCACCCCTATAGTTGCAAAGAAATATTTCTATAAAAGAAGAAGTTTCTGTTTAGAGAAATGACTCCTTCTGAGTCATTTATATTCATGGAGGAAAAGCACACAATCTTTTCTCTGGGCCAATCCTCTCAAGGTGTGTGATAACTAAGGAGAGGTCACAGAACATGTACTTAGTGCTATCCAGCAAACAAGGCTGAACAGATGGTGTGAGACTCCAACAGCAGAAAGGCTGAGTGAGCCCCCTGTCTGAACGAAGAGCATGTGTGAGCTGTCATGGCCCTACTTATCACTTCCACCTCAGTCACCCTCTTGACAAATGCTGCAGCTAAAGAAGAAAGGACAGACTCAGTCTAAGAGTAGACATTACTGTTGCCTTGAAAAAGAAATGTACCCCATATTCAAAATAATGCATAGAGAGTAGTGGATAATGTTTACCAAGCATGCAGAAGACTATGGACACTTGACAAGGAAATGTAATGTTTACTATGTCAGGATATATAATCATAATGAGGCCAGAGGGTCCTTTTGTTGTGACCACCACTAACCATCACACTTTACCAAATGCAGAGATATTACATATTATCCAGATTGTTTTAAGGGGCTCTGATGAGATAAAATGAGTCCACAGCCCTCCTAAAGAATACTTCTGAGGATTTGGTTGTGGTGCCGGAAGCAGGGAACACAGTGATCTGTTTCCAGTTTGCAACTGGAAAATGTTATTCAAAATACTCATAACAAGGATATCCAAGAGAGGATACCTGAACTCGTGTTCCTCTCTGGCATCACAGAGATATCATCTCTGATATTGTCGCAGGAGAAGATACCATGTGACATAGTGTCACCAGCTAGACACCAAGACCTGACCTTTACTGCCCACCTGCTTGTACTTGTCAATGTTTGTCCTGTATTTTTCCTTATGCTCTTCATTCTAGCTTCTCTTAACTCATGCAAATGGAAAGTGAATCTGTCCCTCTTGCAGCTGGCCCAGACCACCCAGACCACCCAGACCAGTTTCAGCAGAACGCTTGACTTCCACTGGTGCAGATGGACAATGGAGTGACTTCAAGAATGACTGACAACTACATTTAGCTCATTATAATATAAAAATCCCCACCTCAGGACCCTCAGCCTCATTTACATAACATGCAATGTATGAATAGGCACACTTCCCTAAGGCACATGCATGGTCTTATGCTCGCTTCTACATATGATAACAAATATTCCCATCTAAATATTCATCCCCATCTAAATATTCATCATAACCCTAAACAAAAGGAACCCATCCAACCTTGTTGGGGAGTCACAGCTTTGGAAGTCATTCCCCCAGATCTCCTTATCCGCTGCAAATAAATTTTTCGTTGTGCTACAACTCAACTTGGTGTAGGTTCTAACTCACCAAGGAGCAACATATTGGTACAGTTATAATAGTAGGATTATTTATGCACCTCAGAAATTTTAATTAATCTTTCAGTAAGGATAGAGTCTTTTAAGACCTCAATTGAAAGAATGTAGCATTGAGGCAAGTCAAGATGGTGTAGGAGTACCAGACTGAGATGACATCAGGTCACAGGAGTTCATCTAGATACTTATCAAGCCATTCTGAACACCTACAAACCAAATGGGAGATCAAAGAGAAGAAGAGCAGCAATTCTAGAAACAGAAAACCAACCACTTTCTGAAAGGTAGGACATGCAGAGAAGTGAATCCCAAGTGACTGGAAGATAGACCTCAGGGGAAGGGACCAGCTCCTGGAAAATGGTGGAGCAATGGAGCACAAAATCAGAACATTTAGAAGTCTGCTCCACTGAGGGACATCGCTCCAAAGGCTAAGTTGGTGTGGAGCCCTCACAGGGACAGTGTGGTCTCAGTTCTTGCGGGGCCACAGAAGGATGGGGGTGTCTGAGTGTAGCAGAGCTTGCAGGTATCAGAGTGGGCAAGCCGACTACAGAGACAGAGCCAAGGAGTGAGCTCTCAGTTCAGGGTTACCTTAAACTGTGATCCACAGCACTGTCAGACCACTGCTCTTTCAGCAGGGACTCCACAAGTGGCAGATATGGGGAGACCCACCTTCCTCCACTGGAAGAGCAGTGCAGCAGGGATCTGCTGAGTTGGGATACTCCAAATGGTGCTCTGTGCCAGAGACAGAAATGCTCGGTCACAGGCCAAGGTGAGCTTGGAGCACGGCTGAAGACCAGGGAGACGGGAGTGACTGAGCACTTTTCTCCAAGGGTGCACTAAGGAGTGGGGCCCTGAGCTCTCATCTCCTCCAGGCCAGATATTGGGAGGCCGCCACTTTCATTCCCATCCTCCAGAGCTCTACAGAAAGTATTCAGGGAACAAAAGCTCCCAAGAGCAAACCTGAGAAGTTTACTTAGCCTGGCCCCGGCAAGGGCAGTGTAGTTCTGCCTCAGGCAATTACATTTGAGAATCATGGCAAGGGGCCCCTCCCCCAGATGATCAGCAAGAACATCCATGCAAGACCAAGCTCACTTAACAAGGAGAACAGTGGAATTCCAGAGCTAGGGGAAAGCAAAGCATGGAATTCATGGCTTTCTACCCATGATTCTTTAGTCTTGTACAGTTAATTAAATTTTTTTGATTTGATTTTTATTATTATACTAATTTTTTTAACTTTTCCGCTTTCCTCTTTTAACATTTTTGAACTAGTTTATCTTAACAATACCTTTCTTAAAAAAAAAAAAA